>NW_028324300.1:3160000-3432500 GCF_058129835.1 Hydra viridissima
TGTCTATAAACTATTGAGTGTTTTTGTGAGTTTTCTTGCATTTCTTAATGCAATCACGTTAAATTCTCAACTAAAGTTTGTTAAGTAATCTTACGTTTGATTTTACTCAAAATGGAACTCTGAATTTAACATTAAGGTGGTGTTTTCTTAAATTGTAATTTAAATCTAAACTTTTTGTTGATTTGGGAATAGAAAGCTCAGATAAGTGTGCTATTAATTGAATCAAAAAATGTTTCGTTTCGCCCAAAAGAAGCATAATTAAGACAATTTAAATAGAAAGTTGGAAAATTCGCCACTAAAATATTGTAAAAACAACACGGATTTTTTTTTTAAATTCAAAACTGATTTCAAGGCTAATATTTTCTAAATCTTTGATAACTCTTGTAATGTACACTCTTTTAATTTTTTTTTTTTTTTTAATCAAAATTTTATCCTAATCTAACTCTACTAAGGAGGATTTTCACCTGTAGCCTTTTTTCTGATATACCTAAAGATAAATTGCATTAGGATTAGCAGTAAACAAAAGTTAGCAAAAGTGGAATCCGAAGACTACTTTAAAACCGCCCCCCTACCTACTCCCCTCCCCACGCCGTTTCTAAGTTTATCTAGCTTTTGTATAGCTTCACCAGAGGCTAAGGGGCAACGCAACCAAATCATTTAATTGCAAAGGTTTTGAAGAACTTGTGCTGGTTTCTAAACCAAAATGAAAATGAGTTTTCAGGTTGTGTTTGAAACCAAACAACAAAAGTGTTTCTTACTCAATTAGCTCCTTTTTTAAAATCTAATTCCTCAAAAAAAATTAAGGTTTTTAAGGTTTAACACTATCGTCAGTTATAACTTGCACCCCTCAAGATCAGCAACAAGTCCTTATACTTATTACTTAAATATTCTGCCTTACATAAAAAAAGGAACGTATCCAACAAAACAAAAAATTTAGTTTAGTTCGTTTTTATCTTTATTAAAAGTTTATATATCTAAGTACTAAAGTAAAATTTAGAAATATTATCAAAAAAATTGAAAATTGAAATTGAGTATTTTAAATTTTTCAAATCTGAAAATAGCTGAAGTAATAAATATGAAGACAAATGAAAGAAAAAACACTTTGGCACTCTTAAAAAAAAGCCTGGATATTTGTTCATATAAAATACAAGCTTTTTCATGAGGCAATCTAAAGCAAACAAATTTTTTTGTTAAAACTAGTTTATAACGAATATCATAGGTAAGTTTGTTTGTTACATATGAAATGGAGGTTTTGAAAAAAGTACGATTGAGGAATATTACTTTCAAATTGTATTTTCGCGCATCAAAAATAAAAAGTCTATTGTTTATCAGTCGTATGATAGGACACATGAAACATTCGTTTTAAATGTCAACATTGAATTCAGAACCATCGTCACTATAAAAGTTCTAAATATTGTTAACAAAAAAAGGAGAAAAGCAGGTTTCTCAAATGTAATTAACAGAAACAAGAAAATCACTTTGTATAATTCCCTACTGAAACTAACAAAATAGACTATGGCATAGGATTTATCTAGAAATTAAATTCATCGTAATTACATTCAATAGCTAATGATAAGGCAATCATCTCAAGACCAAAAGATAAGCTTGTAAGTTTATCATTTTGGTCTTGAGATGGTTGCTTAAATTTGCAAACCTTCCACATTTACTAAGAAAAAAAGTTATAATATAAAAGGTTTATAACAAATATTGCAATAAAGAAACTTACTTCATTGATTATGATTTTTCATGGGGAGAATTAGTGATTGATGCAGATTGAATTTTAGCTATTCTTTTGGAAATGGTTTATTAAAGTAATCTTATCTTAATACATTACAGTAGAATTGATTCCTTGATTCCTACTTTTAAAAAACCATGTAACAAAGCTCCCGAACATTAAAACAAACACAACAACGATACGCAAATAGATTAGTTTTGAGGACATTCCTGAAACAAGCATGCAATCGCTGAAGGATGTCAAATTCGTTTGAAGAAGACTCGTTGAAGAGTATTTTTAAAAATGACTAAGGCATTTAAATGAAATATTTTTGTTTAATATATAAGCATTGATGAAACTTTTTTATTTAAAAAAATATGTTTCACTCGATGAATAATAAACAAGCATGACAAACTTAAAACATGAGTGTATTAAACTGTGAATACGAATTATAAACACTCCATAAATGATTATATTTACTTCAGTCATCAAAGAATACAAACGGATTGCTAGTTAAAAAGAAAGTTTATTTTTTTACCACCATGAATGTAACTTTGCACGTTGAAACACATTTTTTTATAGTTTGGAAGTTTTTTCAATCAAAATTAAGTTAATAAAAGACATTCAACCGAAGCGGAGCACCTTAGTTCTCCGTTTAGTAGGGTACTCCATCCGTTTTGTCCATTTTCCGTTTAAAATAAGATAAGAAATAAAAGCTTACTTCACTTAACTTATTTTTTTTTACTGTTGCTAAAGTTTAATAGATTATATAGCTACAATAAAGTTCAGCATTCTTCGTGAATATCTCGCTATTAATGAATTGAATACTTTCTTCAAAAGAAACGCTTCGCTATTTATTACCGTAAGCTAAAAAAGTATTTTAAACTTTTGGATAGCTTTTAAAGTAAGTTGTGAAAGCACGCGGACTAAGATTCAGGGAGCACGACAAATTGCTTTGCCATGGTCTATAAAGATGTTCACCAATCAACTGATGAAAGTGTTGTCTTTAACAAGGATTCCTTAAGCTGATGATTAATTCAGACTTTGGCGAGACAACGAAGAGTCAGCGAAAAAAGTTTTGAGTGGAACTTGTTATTATGCGAATTCTAGTCGCCTACATTATGAATATTGTCGCCTACCCTTCAAATATACCATATAAGGTATATAACCAAAAGTTGTAAATAAAAGTTTTAGACCGACATAAGTACATCAAGTGCAACATTCAGTGCGAATTTAAAGCAAGAGCACGAAGGCTTTTAAATATTGTTTTGTCAAATCTTTATTTGAACCTTCAGTCATTTTGCTCCCCCGTCTCTGTGATCCCTCAAAACATGCTTCAACTCGTTTTTCTTTTTTTTTTTGTTTTCTTCTGAAAATCACTTCTGTAACTTCGATAAAGATTGCGATCTCGTTTTGCATATTTAAACAACATTCAAGTAAAGATAACTAAGTCACAAGTAAAAGTTTAAAAAAAATAAGATCTTTTAAAGTGAAGCCATGATACTGCATGAGAATGTAATGGAATAATACGCAGTTTTAAAAATATATTTACAAATTAAGTTTATTTCTTTAAAAAAACCGGTTTTACTTGTAAAAAAAAGTTTAGTTAAATTGTGTAACACAATCTTGGATATAAAGTATTAAAGTAGTTTTAGTCTGCAACATACATTCGGTAATTAATATCCGGTTATCATTCTGTAGACGATCCTATTCTCAAATGGCAGGATGTAATTACCATTAACCGAAAATTACTTTATTCAATATATACAACAACACAAATTGCAATACAAGTTACAATGCTAGCTTCTACTTTTTAACTACTTTGTAAACCAAACTAAAATGCCAATGCGTAATAAAATAATTCATACTGACGTAAAAATAAAAACAGGTATTGTGCAATTGCATTACCATTTATTGATATTGTAACTATTTCTTAGTAAGAATATTTTAATCAAGTTTAACTTTTGAAAAAAACCAAATCTTGCATAACCTTAGCAAATAATACCGATTCCGTTCAAATTGCAGCAGTTAGTCAGTACGAGTCACTTTCGAGTTACTGCGAGTAAGTGGCTGATATTATCGTTAACTGATTTCTGTTAAAACGAATCCTGGCCAAAGTTTGATAAAGACTCTTAGTCGAAGAAACTCTTTTCCGAAAAAACGGGAGTCTCAAACTTTACTAAGATTAGTAGAATAATTAATTACTTTAAAAAGGTGTTCTTAATTGAGAACTAGCTTTCTCGTAATTGCCCTAGGTTTCTATGTAAACTACTTCTATACGCCATTTAGCCCGCCGCCTTGTATGGATTTATTTTTACGTCTCTGGCAGGCGCTATTTATTGGAGAACTTCGCTTACTAGTTAACTTTTACTAATCTTATTGTTTTCATTTAGCTGTATACGTACAACTATTATACAGGGTGACCACAAAGTATCCGCACACGAGACGGTTTCATCTTGTGAAAATATAAACATAAAAGCACTTATGTATTTTCTTATTTATTTTCTTATTTATTTACTTATAAATTGTTCCTTGGGCTCAAAAAGAACTTGGAAATCGTATTTGGACGTTCATGCAAGATGGAGCTCCAGCCCATAAAAAGAAGACAGTTCAGGATTTTTGTGCGGCAACTTTTCCTGATTTTATCAACTTTTCTCAATGGCCGCCATCGAGCCCCGATCTTAACCCGATGGATTTCTCAGTCTGGAGCGTCCTAGAAGGAAAGGCATGCCAAAAGCCGCATAAAAATATTGAAAGTTTAAAAAAATCACTACTGAAAGCTTGGGATTCTCTGGACCCTGCCTACTTGCTCGCCACCGTCGAAGCATTCCCGAGACGCCTACAGGCCTGTTATTTTGCTGATGGAGGAAAATTCGAATTCAATCTTTGAATCATAATTGTTATAGTTCAATAAATGTTTTAAAATAAAATTTGTGTTCCAAATACTTTCTACATGCTTTTTATTAAGCTCTTTATCTGTGCGGATACTTTGTGGTCACCCTGTATGCAGACATGCAAATACATACATGCAGCTGCATGTCTGCAAGTATGTAGTGGTAGCTACATGCATATAGACATGTTACCATATGCATGTATCGTTTTCATCATAAAAAAAAGAATCATGAAAAAGTTATCAAGTTTGCTTAAAAACTGATTTGTAACTTAGAAGCTCACAAACTCACTACATTTTTATAAATGAAGTTTATCAATCATAGCAAATCAGGTGCAGTAAGCACTAAATGCATAACAAAACAAATTTTTTTTCTATAAACTGTACGAAACCAGGAAGCATTGTGCATCGGCTTGGGTTTTTCCACCACTACTTTGTAACCTTGTTTTTTAAGGTCAAAGATTTTTTAAAATAAAGTTTGCATGGAGTGAAACAGATCACTTTGAGAAGGCTAAAGTGTCGAGTCAATATACAATAGAGATGTTATAAATGAATATGTTCCTATTTTTAATTGGTAGCAATTGTATGTACCATTATCAATCATTAAGCTTTGAAAATGCGGACATCCATATTATGAAACAGCATGATTTATTCAGCTATATATTTCTTCAGCTAGCCGCAAATAATCCATCATTCACTGTTCCGACTTCGTTGAGGACGCAGCAAAGAAGAGCTTTTGTAACTTTTTTCAATTTTACTTAAAGATGAAGGAACTGCTGCTGTTTTTGGCTGCGTCCTTTTCTACTTTTCTTGTTGAAGGTAATTTTTCATTGAAGTTGTTTAAGAACTTTTTCTATCGATATTTTCAACTTTTAAGTCTTCGTCATTCAACAAAAATATTAAATACAAAATAAACATTTTCCGAAAAGTTCCGAACTTATGTATATTACATGTAAATACTGTAGTATATATATATATATATATATATATTAAATATATTATTTATTTTATATATCATAAATTTATACTTCACATATATTTTATAAATTTTTATGTATTTTTATATAATTTTGAATGTTTACATAAACTTTATTTTTTATAAAACCTATATTTTTTTATTATATAAAAAAGTGTATACTTAATTAAATATATAATATATATTCTTTTAATGTTTTGAATTAATACAGTTTTTCTTTTAAAATATTCATAAATTGTTTACTAATATATTAATATAATACATTTACATATTTATATATTGTATCCTTTTATACGATTATAGTATCTGTCACTATATATTACTTTAATTATGTATTATTTATAATTATATGTAATATATATATATATATATATATATATATATATATATATATATATATTATTTTCATCCTTTTATATATTTCTTTATATATTAAAATGTTCACTTATTTTATGTTTATATACTTATAAAATTATACCTTCCCTATTTTTAAAAGAAAGTTGATTTTAAAGTTTTCCTTTTCATTCAAAAGCCCACATTGGTAAAATCTATTCATTGGAATCTATCAACTATCCAGCGTATCGAATTGGTGTTGGAGCTGATGGCATAGCGTCTATTCTTTTAAACAGCGTGGAGGAGTTTCGCATCGTCAAAGGTAAAGTTTACTTGAAACAACCTCTTAAGAAGAATATTTTATTTTTAATATGGACTTTTGTTTCTTGTAATCAAAGTGTTTGTGGCAAATATATATATACCTTCTAGGTTTAAACGGACAAGCCAACACTGTTTCCTTTCAATCCGTAAAAGACTGCGACCAGTACTTACGTCATCAAAATTTCATTCTTAAGCTGCACACCATAGATAGCTACTCCGATCTGTTTAAAAACGATGCTTCTTTTATCATCCGTGAAGATAAATATTATCCTGGCTACGTCTCATTAGAGTCCGTAAACTACCCTGGTTTTTTCCTCAGACATCAAGATTACACTTTGAAGTTGCACAAAGAAGACCCTTACACTGAGCTTTACAGAAAAGATGCAAGTTTTAAACTTGTGCAGTTGAGTAAGTTTAGTTAAACTATAAGTTTTAGTAAACAAACTCGTGAACATTTTGCAACCGATGCAAAAATATATTTTAAAGTGAATTTCAAGCGTTATTTGTTTTACTTTAGTTCACTTGGGACGACCTTACTCACTTGTGTCCCTGAATTATCCACTATATCGTGTAGGCGTTCTGAACAGTGTTTTAGGACTTGGTTTGGTTAATGTAGCAGGAATTGTTTTGGGCGGAGCAGACAAGTTTCGAATCGTAAAAGGTTATTCAAGTTTATAAAAGATTTCCGTTTGTTAAGCTCTTTTGCAAAAGTTTTGAATCAAATTGCGAAACATTTTTATATCATCATCAAACTTGTTCAAACTTTTTCATCAAACTTTATTCTCATTTTTTTCATTTCACATAATTTTTCCATTAGGTTTAAACGGACAAGCCAACACCGTCTCCTTTCAATCCGTAAAAGACAGCAACCAGTACTTACGTCATCAAGATTTTATTCTCAAGCAACACCCAGTTGATACTTACTCTGAATTATTCAAAAACGACGCTTCATTTATATTGCGCCAAAACAAGTACTTTCCAGACTACTTTTCTTTGGAATCTATAAACTACCCCGGGTATTTCATTAGGCACCAAAACTTCATCTTAAAACTGCACAAAGAAGAACCCTACGATGATCTCTATAAAAAAGATGCAAGCTTCGAGCTTCTACCACAGTTTATCTGATGGAAAACACAAAATGATTATTTTTTTTGTGGTGGTGGTGTATGAGTTGTAAAGGTTTTTCTGATCATTGTAAACTTATAATTTTATAATCTTAAATTATATTTATAAAATCATTATAAAACGCTTTCATGCAAACTGTTTCTTTTCTTTTTTTGGTTTTCTTTTCTTCATTTTTGCAAACTTTATTTTGTAATGCGACATCCGTAAATGTCGATGCTTGTTTTTATACTTTGTTGGTTAGCGCTAATTGATGAAAATTAGGTTAAAGGAACTGTAATCAAATTATTATTCATATGATAGTTATGTGCAACGCCAAAAAAGGTGAGTTTGAGTCGAGTATTCAGTTATTAAGTTAATAATAAGGGTCTGCGTCTCGGAATCGTTTTCTCGAAATGAACCGGGACAAGCACAACGAGACGAGAAATGTCTCGGAAAAATTTCACGAATAAACTGTCCCGGAATAAAGTTATGAACCGGGACAATAAATTTTCTTTCGGAATTTAAAAATTGTGTCCCGGATGCCATCGTCTCGTCTCGTCTCGAATAAAAAAAAACGAGACGCAGATGCTTAGTCCATAACATTATTTAGACATATTTCTAATTCACAAGCATAGTTTTCGTGCTTTTTTCTCTCAAAAAGAATCAAATAGTTTTCAAGATAAATGTTGAGGAGGAGACCACCATATTCAATTCACAAATGTGGACAGTTTAATCGGAGCTCGATTTTAATATGCACTAATGTTGAAAATGTTTGCTCGCCAATGCAAATTTCATACCATCATTTAGAGAAAATGAAGTTTTGGAAAAAATGCAAGTTCAATATTGGGAAAAGTTTATTTCAGGTTGCCCCCGTCGTTAAATTCATCTACAAAAAATAATCTTAAACGAGATTTTTAATATTCTCAAAACTGTGCAACAAAATTCGTTGTTGCGTTTCATTCATTTTTTGAGTGGTCAGTTATAGGAGTATGAGAACAAGACGAAGATAACGCTACGATTGCCTATTCAATTATTACGATTGCCTATTCAATTACTTTAAAACAAAAAACATTAAATGATGATCATTAAATAGATAAAAAATGTAGCGAACAGTATTTTAAAATCCAAACAATGAACAATCCTAAAAAAAAAACACAACCGTTCAAAACTCATATTTGTAAAAAAAATTTGAACTTAAGTGCAATTTTTTGCAGTGTCAGAAATTTAAATATTATATTTTTATATTTCGGAAAATGAACTTGCGTTTGAGATTATTTTTTTTTTTAGATGAATTTTACGACGGAGACACAACCTGGAATAAAATTTTTTCGAATATTGAACTTGCATTTTTTTCATATTTTCATTTTATCTCAATAAAAATATTTGCGAGCAAATATTTAAATAAATTTTATTGCTGAGTAAACATTTAAATAGCTTTTATTGGCGAGCAAACATTTTCATCACTGTTGCATATTAAATTGAGTTCCGTTGGTGAGCATGTTGTAACATAAGCCAAAAATGTGGCTAAAATATTATCTCCAAAACGGAGATAATAATTTAGGCCACATTTTTGTTATGGAAACTCAGGACCCCTAGCAACCGTGTAATTTTATTCAATATCAGTATCAATCCTTAAACAGGCCGATCGAACAGCACAATTTACTACAAGAAATAAGCATTTGGAAGGTCAACTTTTTGGAAATAAGAAAAATATTGCAACATATTTAGAAGATATAATGAAAAAATGTGAAATATTTTAATTAATTCAACAGAAAATGTAATATTTGTAAACTATTTTTAAACAATAACAAATAAATTGAAGCATGCTAATCGTCCAAATCAAGTAAATGTAAGGCTTCTGTGTATAACTCACTTGTGGTCCGTTTACATCTAAAATAACTTCATCATATTTGATTCACATATTACTGTATTTAGTCACTTCGTCCTCTTATCATTAAAAACCAGTTCTTTTATTAATGGATAATCATGAAACTCATGTGAACCTTTCTATTATTGAGCTAAAAGTTCTGGCATAATTTTAATGACATTTCATCTTCACGCAACCCACAAAATGCAACCCCTATTAAATTTTTTTTTACAACAATATCATGAATAATCGGATAATATCTCTAGGAAATGCGGTTAAACAAATTACAGTTTATGATATATCTTACCTTGTTGGTCAAGCTTATTCTCATGCTTATGTACCAAATAATATGATTAAAAGTTTTTAATGTACTGGGTTTTTTCCCTTAATTGCTTAATTGAAAATATCTTTACTGAAATTTATTTCTTAACTGCAAGTGTTGCTGATAAGCCAATAGTGGATATTAAAGTTTGGGTTTTTAATGATATTATCAAAGTTAAAACCACTCCTGGCAATTTGCCATCAACATCAACTGTTTCACCTAAAATAATACAACCTACCCGAAAGCCAAATAAGGAAAGACAGCTATTATTAAAAGATGTGAGGGAAATTTACGTACTTTTACTGATACACCTGAAATGAAAGTTATTATATATACAAAATCTTATAATGAAAATGTCAAAAAAAACCTCTCCAAGATAGATAAAACCAAAACCAAAACAGATCATTTTTAAGCTACAGTCTTACGCAAGTTTAAATTGTGAAAGTTATAATGAAATTGATTTTGGAGAAAATACACTTGATAATGAACTAGAAAAAGCAAACAAGAAAAATGAAAGAGTTTCGTGAAATTTGAAAGTGGAAAGAAATATTCTTGACATTATATATCAGAAGTTGTTTAAGTTTTGTTGGTTTAACAACTTAAATATCTTAAGAAGTCAAGGGACAATTTACACGAGATGAAAAATATTTCTGGTTTGTAATTGAAGATATTAAAATGAAAATTTTACAATCATTTTTTGGTCTAGACGCCATTATCTTATGTTTGATTTTGATTTGATATCTTATACTGTACAGTAATATTTATATACTATATTCTTCTAATTTCATATTTTTCATCATCTGCATTCTAATATTTCACTTAAGCATTATGATCATATTTAAATGAATATGGCTGCTAAATATTGTGGTTGTGGTGGGTTTTAAAAGGTTTCTATGCTACAAACCTATTTCAGATTTTTAATATGATCACATCATGCCATTACTTCCTATTGATAACAATACAATTACTTGAAATATAAAATTCCGTCAATTAAAAGTTTTTTAAAATCAGTGACCCTAGGTACAATTAGTCCATTTTTAATTGTACATAGGCCACCAACTAGTATTCCAAATTAAAGAATTATATTTTTGCTTTTAAATCTAAAATGATAATAACAAGTATTATAAAACATATTTTGCACAATTCAATCACATTTGAGTTTCCAACCTCAATCCTAACCATCTCATGCAAAGAGCATCCCAACTAAAAATAATGTGGCTAAATCGAAATAACACTGATAATTGATGTCATTTTCCTTTATTTCAAAAAAATATTTAAATAAAGTAAAGTCTTAAAGATTATGACCACAAAATATACTTTAAGTTACCGTTCTTGGTACAAGGACAATTAATGGCCCTTCGTTCAAGACTAGATAACCTCATTTAAAACAAGATCTATTAAAAAATCCAAGCTGAGAGGAGACTTACGTAATGTCGCATTTAGTAGTTATTGTTAAAAAAAAAAAAAGACTTGAAATACAATAAAAAAAAAACCTTTTTATTTTAAAAGAAATAAAACTATAAAAGAAACAAAAGTTTATTTCAGATCATCAAAAATTTTTTTTTATCTATAACGTTGCCGCGGCAACGTTCTCTGATAACTCGAAAAGGATTTTTTTTTTAAAAAAAATGGAAATTATATTTATAACACCAATCATCTGAGTTGCATAACTTAAAACTTGATATTTAAAAAAAAGTGGCATGGACTTAGATGCAAAATTCCCAAGATTGCAAGAATTGATTTTTGAGTTTATTTTAAACAACTTTGATTGATTACAAAATGATTTTATTAGCTTTTATTGGCATGAAGTTGGCCAGATGTTTTTTTAAAATACATAGCAAAGCTATATTATATTAAATATGTCCTAACAGTCCATGATTCTTTAGTAATAACACAATGGTTAAAAGAATAACATACCTCGGTCAAAGGTACAACGTCCATGTTGTACCATTGACCATTTAACTAATTTTTTAAAACGTTAAAAAATTATACTTCTTGGCCGAATAATAAAAAAGTCAAACGTATAATCTTTGCGCAAAGTATGAGAGAATAACAAAAACTTTGAATGGTTTAAATTGATTCAATAGTACAAACAAATAACACCATGAAGCAAAAAGTGGTCGGAGGTACAACAGGTTCCCCTACCTTAAACATTTTACTAATTTGTGATTAAATTTAATTTAAAATACTTACTTAAAAAAATCTTCTTTTTGTTATTCTTTAAATATTTTTACAGTTTTTGTAAATGAGGTATGATCGGGTGGTATCGGATACACGTTTGGAGGGTACCTCCGGACAACTTATAGTGTAATGAAAATTTACGAATTTTTCAGATAATGAAAATTTACGACTTTCCGCTTAAGGAAATTTATGAAGTGATGACGTATGATTTTGTAAGTGAAGGATCTTTGTGTATGCCTGGGGCTACATTTAACTTGAGTCTTGTGTTTCATCATATTTTTTTATTTAGTTAACTTAGAAAGCGGCATCCACTTACAAACAAAAAAATTTCAATTTCACTGCTTTTCATTTTATTTTCAATTAGTAAATGGCTAATATATATAGTTCTATATGATGGCGGTTTGAAAATGGATGCTTCCCCAAATAATATGCCAACCTTGTGTAGCAGAGAACTAAGTAGGGGTTTTAAAAAAAAAAAAAAATGTCAAAAATTAACAAAAAACATAATTCTTACAATTTTAAACATAGATTACGTTACATTTGACAAAGATTAAACTTAATGTTTTGCATATTCATAACTTTTACAGTCCCGCAACCCCGAATTTGAAGATAATCCCATTAACCTGATTGGTTAAACCATAAAAATTGTGTCCCATTTATTCGTACCACAGATTATAATCACTAGGATGTCTGTCTGGGATTATGTAATTTTAATTATAAATGAAAAGTATGCCCGTTGGTAAAAAAAAAAAAACTAAATTATGTATAAAGATTGTGTCCAGGGCTCCAAGTTTGACAGTTGTTGATTTTCTTATTTAATTTATTATAAGCTTTGTGCTTTTGTTAAGTACCCTATCATTGTTAATTTGTTTTTAATTCATTAAATAAGTGTTTTTACTTTCATTAAAATGTTTTTTTGACTTTATTTTCTGTTTGCACATGGGTAATATCTCTATTATCATTAAGTGTCCGGGGCCACCCACCTCTCCCCTTTAATTATACTTATTATATACAACCATTCAATAAAGTATTAAATAACTAAAATTATATCATAATTTCTTTTTTTTTTTAAAAAACTTGTTTTTTAAGAAAAAATGGTAAAAATTGCATGTTGAAATTCTGTAAGTTGAAATGGCTGCAACTTTCAGATTCTCTTATCTCAGATATTCACTATAGGATAGACAAATCCATTTTAGAAAAACGAAGGGGCTGATTTTTAAACTTTTGGAAAAGTAAAGAGCAAAATACGATACTGAGCGACGGAGAAAAATAAAAAGAAAAAGGAAAAAAAGAAAAGAAACATTTTGCATGAAAGTGTTTAATAATGATTTTATAATTATAACTTAAGATTATAAAATTATAAGTTTACAATGATCAGAAAAACCTTTACAACTCATACACCACCACCACAAAAAAAATAATCATTTTGTGTTTTCCATCAGATAAACTGTGGTAGAAGCTCGAAGCTTGCATCTTTTTTATAGAGATCATCGTAGGGTTCTTCTTTGTGCAGTTTTAAGATGAAGTTTTGGTGCCTAATGAAATACCCGGGGTAGTTTATAGATTCCAAAGAAAAGTAGTCTGGAAAGTACTTGTTTTGGCGCAATAAAAAGGAAGCATCGTTTTTGAATAATTCAGAGTAAGTATCAACTGGGTGTTGCTTGAGAATAAAATCTTGATGACGTAAGTACTGGTTGCTGTCTTTTACGGATTGAAAGGAAACAGTGTTGGCTTGTCCGTTTAAACCTAATGGAAAAAGTATTTGAAATGAAAAAAATGAGAATAAAGTTTGATGAAAAAGTTTGAACAAGTTTGATGATGATACAAAAATGTTTCGCAATTTGATTCAAAACTTTTGCAAAAGAGCTTAACAAACGGAAATCTTTTATAAACTTGAATAACCTTTTACGATTCGAAACTTGTCTGCTCCGCCCAAAACAATTCCTGCTACATTAACCAAACCAAGTCCTAAAACACTGTTCAGAACGCCTACACGATATAGTGGATAATTCAAGGACACAAGTGAGTAAGGTCGTCCCAAGTGAACTAAAGTAAAACAAATAACGCTTGAAATTCACTTTAAAATATATTTTTGCATCGGTTGCAAAATGTTCACGAGTTTGTTTACTAAAGCTTATAGTTTAACTAAACTTACTCAACTGCACAAGTTTAAAACTTGCATCTTTTTTGTAAAGCTCAGTATAAGGGTCTTCTTTGTGCAACTTCAAAGTGTAATCTTGATGTCTGAGGAAAAAACCAGGGTAGTTTACGGACTCTAATGAGACGTAGCCAGGATAATATTTATTTTCACGGATGATAAAAGAAGCATCATTTTTAAACAGATCGGAGTAGCTATCTATGGTGTGCAGCTTAAGAATGAAATTTTGATGACGTAAGTATTGGTTGATGTTTTTTACGGATTGAAAGGAAACAGTGTTGGCTTGTCCGTTTAAACCTAGAAGGTATATATATATTTGCCACAAGCACTTTGGTTACAAGAAACAAGTCTATATTAAAAATTAACTATTATTTTAACGAAGTTGTTTCAAGTAAACTTTACCTTTAACGATGCGAAACTCCTCCACGCAATTTAAAAGAATAGATGCTATGCCATCAGCTCCTGCACCAATTCGATACGCTGGATAGTTGATAGATTCCAATGAATAGATTTTACCAATGTGGGCTTTTGCATGAAAAGGAAAACTTTAAAATCAACTTTCTTTTAATAAAATAAAAATTTATTGGTAAATAAACGCATATGTTTATATACGTATAAATATATAGATTAATATGTAAATATTAAAATAAATTGATAGATATATTTAACATTACAAATGCAAGTTTATAAATACTTAAATATATTACAAAAATATATAAATAAAAAATTTATAAATTTTTTAAAAGAGGAGCTGTAGAATCTTGAAACTTTCAAAAAAGTTTATTTCCTAATTTTTCTTTTTTCGCTTTCTTCTGAAAAATCACTTGTGTAACTTCGATAAAGATTGCGATTCTCGTTGCGATTCTCGTTTTAAAAAGTATTTCGTTTTAAATTTTGCTGATTAATCTCTTGAAAACGGTATGAATTACTGTGAAAATATTTATCGTTCATTTTTCTAACATTTCTTATTTATTAAACCAAGATTCGATAATTTTGTTGAATGATTTTAAAGTTGAAAGTATCGATAGAAAAGGTTCTTAAACAACTTCAATGAAATGTTACCTTCAACAAGAAAAGTAGAAAAGGACGCAACGAAAAACAGCAGCAGTTCCTTCATCTTTAAGTAAAATTGAAAAAAGTTACAAAAGCTCTTCTTTGCTGCGTCCTCAACGAAGTCGGAACAGTGAATGATGGATTAGTTGTGGCGAGCTGAAGAAATATATAGCTGAAGAAATCATTCTGTTTCATAATATGGATTTCCGCATTTTCAAATCTTGATTGATAATGGTACATACAATTGCTACCAATTAAAAATATAACATATACATTTACAACATCTCTATATTGACTAATTAAAAATCCGCGATATCTCTATATTGACTCGACACTTTAGCCTTCTCAAAATGATCTGTTTTACTCCATGCAAATTTCATTCAAAAAATCTTTAACCTAAAAAGACTAGCTTGCAAAGTAGTAATGAAAAACCCAAGCCGATGCACAATGCCTCCTGGTTTCGTACAGTTTATAGAAAAAAAATTTGTTTTGTTATGCATTTAATGCTTACTGCACCTGATTTGCTATGATTGATAAACTTCATTTATAAAAATGTAGTGAGTTTGTGAGCTTCTAAGTTACAAATCAGTTTTTAAGCAAACTTGATAACTTTTTCATGATTCTTTTTTTTATGATGAAAACGATACATACATATGGTTACATATCTGTATGCATGTAGCTATATATATACCACTACATACTTGCAGACATGCAGCTGCATGTATCTATTTGCATTTACGCATATAACAGTTGTACGTATACAGCTAAATGAAAACAATAAGATTAGTAAAATTAACTTGTAAGAGAAGTTCTCCAATAAATAGCGCCTGCCAGAGACGTAAAAATAAATCCATACAAGGCGGCGGGCTAAATGGCGTATAGAAGTAGTTTACATAGAAACGTAGCCTAGGGCAGCCAGTTCTCAATTGAGAACACTTTTTTAAAGTTACTAATTATGCTACTGATCTTAGTAAAGTTTGAGACTCCCGTTTTTTCGGAAAAGAGTTTCTTCGACTAAGAGTCTTTATCAAACTTTGGCCAGGATTCGTTTTAACAGAAATCAGTTAACGATAATATCAGCCACTTACTCGCAGTAACTCGAAAGTGACTCGTACTGACTAACTGCTGCAATTTGAACGGAAGTGATATTATTTGCTAAGGTTATGCAAGATTTGGCTTTTTTCAAAAGTTAAACTTGATTGAAATATCCTTACTAAGAAATAGTTACAATATCAATAAATGGTAATGCAATTGCACAATACCTGTTTTTATTTTTACGTCAGTATGAATTATTTTATTACGCATTGGCATTTTAGTTTGGTTTACAAAGTAGTTAAAAAGTAGAAGCTAGTATTGTAACTTGTATTGCAATTTGTGTTGTTGTATATATTGAATAAAGTAATTTTCGGTTTATGGTAATTACATCCTGCCATTTGAGAATAGGATCGTCTACAGAATGATAACCGGATATTAATTACCGAATGTATGTTGCAGACTAAAACTACTTTAATACTTTATATGCAAGATTGTGTTACACAATTTAACTAAACTTTTTTTTACAAGTAAAACCGGTTTTTTTTTCAGTAAAGAAATAAACTTAATTTGTAAATATATTTATAAAACTGCGTATTATTCCATTACATTCTCATGCAGTATCATGGCTTCACTTTAAAAGATCTTATTTTTTTTAAACTTTTACTTGTGACTTAGTTATCTTTACTTGAATGTTGTGTAAATATGCAAAACGAGATCGCAATCTTTATCGAAGTTACAGAAGTGATTTTCAGAAGAAAACAAAAAAAAAAAAAGAAAAACGAGTTTAAGCATGTTTTGTGGGATCACAGAGACGGGGGAGCCGTGGATATTGGCTCACTGACTTTTTTCTTAATTATTTCTCACAATTACGAAAAAGCTTTTCTTAACTTGTATATTTTTATTTCGCAGAAACTTACAAAAATAAAGTTTATTAACTTAATTTCAATATGCATTATTAATTCTATTACACTGATGCTAAGTAGAAAAATCTTGGGCCCCTCTCTTCCCTAGATAAAATCCGGAGCCGGAATCCCTGGTTTTCCGTCAGTTTGTTACACTTGTTTATTAAAATTCCTACGATAAACACTTCACGAACTTCACATCTTTTTTGGAAGAAGATCAGTATGAAATAATAGCTTTGTTTGTCATTTTACAAACACGTGTAATATTTTAAAACTGGATTATTCTTATAGCACAAAAAAACATTGATTTAAGGAATATATTGATTTTATTTTCACAGTTAAAGGATGCTGAGACTTCCTTCACATTTATAAAAAAAGAACACCTAAATGATCTGGTAGGGTAGGGTAAGATGTACCCCTTAACAAATTTTATTGTATATAACAAATACTTTTACTCTTTTTAATATCAAAGCTTACTTATAAGAGAGGAAATTGGTAAGATAAAAATAACTACTTAATGATGATAAACTTTAAAATTAAAAAAACTAATAACTGCTTCAAGGAGTCCACTCGTCCTAAACCTTTAAAACAGTTGTTAAAAGTAACTAATAGTTAAAATAAAAGCTAATAATAGTTCTTTGTAAAAACTCTTTACATTTTATAAAAGTAACTGAAATATAAACTCTGCAATTATTCTATGTAATTATCTTGAAGATAATTAGCTTCTTTTTAATTAATAGCAATAAATAACTAACATAAATGTTCAAATAATATATACATGACTATGATTCACGGTAGTAGTGTAAGTCTAAATCATCTGGACAATATAAAGACACCAAGATGTACATTTAGAACATTGTATCCAATCATCGAATGGTGGCACATTGAATGCACAAGAGCATATGGTACATAGGGTTGTATCAGTGTTCAGAGGCAGAATCCATATTTTTCTTACTTTTCATTGGTTTCTTTCTTCTATTAGGTCTTTCTGCTTTTCAGGCTTCTTCACCTTTTTTGTCCTAAAATTTATTGATTTTATTTTTTGCTTGATCACCTTGTTAACTGCAGCTTTTTCTTTACTCAATATGACTGCATATTGCTTTTCTTTTACGTTGTTTTCATGCTCTTCTAGTCGTTTCTTGAAAAGTGAAATAGTGAAATTTTGTGACTTTGTCTTTCTTTTTCGTTGTCTTAAGACAGAAATTTTGGGACGCAGGGAAATCTTTTCTAAAATTTTTGGGGTAGATTTAAGGCCGAGATAATCATCGACAACTTGGAAAACTGGATTGTTTGATTGTGGTAGTTCTTTTGTAACAACAGCCTTGTAGCAACAGTGTTTGTGCTCATGACATTTGGCAACTTTATAGGTGCAACATAAGGTAAATTAGGCAATTTACTGGAACGTTGACAGATTTCCGATGACTCAGCTTCATTAGTGAGCAAAGCTATGGCAAAGGCTTCATCGTTAAAAATAAGCTCATTTGTTGGGTATATACCAAGCATCTAAACCCATTGATTGCTCTGTTAATGTTTGCAGTAAAGTTACAGACAGTGGCAAAAATATCTACCATCACAAAAAATGAAATTCTATGCCCCTGATGCGATAACATCCAGTTGCTTGCTGATGTACTTTAGTTAATGGTTTAAAAAATGTACAATCTAGAGGTTGTATCTTATGTGTACAATGAGGTGGTTAAAAAGTTAAAGGCCTCAAGTCTGTTGTGACTGTGATGACCATAATGTGCAATTAATTACGCATTAGTACGAAGATGATGATGCATGAGTCACAGCAACAAAACGTGTTAACCATTCGATGAATAAAGATGAATCAGTCCATTGACTGGAGCTAACTCTAATAATTGAGCCTGAAGGTACACCAGCAGCCAGCCTATCAGTATTAACTTACGGGGAAATATAAATAATGGTGGGGTGTAAGTGCCACTTGCATTCATTGCATACACAACTGTCACAGCAGCACCTCCTCCTCCCCTAGTCGATTTTGAAACTTGCTGTTTGCTTTTCATTTCAATTATTTTTCGTGGCTTATGAACCACGTGGCTTATTGTGACTTCAGTTTCATACATATTTCAGAGCTGTTTGGCTGAAAACTTATGTTCCTCAAATAATTACTTAAATACTGAAAAAAAATGACTTGATTTTAGTTTATTAAAGCCAACGGCTCTGCTTACACTGTTGGCTTGTGGAGTTTGAATAGAAAATTGTGGATTGCGAGACATGAATTCTCGCAGCCGATCCACTCCTACCAATATTCCAAAAAGTTATAAATCGATTTAAACCTCAACTAACAGCGATATTAAACGATATAATAACGATAATAACGATAATAACGATATAAAAACGATAATAACGATAATAACGATAATAACGATATAATAACGATATTAAAAACATTTTTTTATTCCATTATACTGTTTTAACTTTGGTCAATCGTATAATAATAACAATCGTATAATAGAGGAATAAATCATTACTAATCTATGATACTCTCACAAAAGCAAAAAAACTTCTTGTCCTACGGATCATCTTGCCCTACCCTATCCTAATTTAGCCAGAAAAAGTTAGAGCTACCACTTATGGCTCAAAATTGTTTGCAAAGGTCCGGTTAAGACTTTGCAGTTTCTTTTAAAACATAAGAGACAAAAAACATCTCCCGTTCCCTAAGTTTCCGGGTTAAAAAGCTTTTGAAGCTTAGGTTTATAAAAATTTATATGCGTTCAGTTAACATTCTAGAAAAATTCAAAAACTTACACATTTTTTCGGTTGATAAGAATGTTGTTAACGAACTTAATTATATTGAACATATTGCTCATGTTGTAAAGTAAAGTTTATAATTGTGAAATATTCAATAATTTTATTGTTTACATTAATTTGTCTTAGTTATTTGTATGTGTACAGGTTATACATATACTCAATTGCACTGAATTTGCCCAGGTATTTTATTCAGGTAAATTCCATAGGTGACTTTTTTGTTTATAAAATGGGATTTTTCCCGGATGAAATTTACCTGGATTCCAGGTATTTTATCTAGGTCAATTACCCGGGCATGCAAATGCAAATCTTTATAGAATTGGGTATTAGACTGAAGTGCAGACTTAATTTTTAGACCCAAAGATGAAGTCAAAAGTATTATTTCCAGTACTGCGTATCCCGAAGTTTTAAAAAACTTTCTCTTCTAATAAAAATTCATTTGAATTCGTTTGAAAAAGATTCATTTAGCCGGTGTTGAGATGCAGACATAAAACCCCGATTCACTAAATATGAGACAGTGTATCTAGGCTTTTAATTAAAAGATTTGCAAAATAAGTGACCAATTATCAACATAAAAGATGGCACACATAGCTAGTGTTGCCAAATCTGCTCCTATTTCTAAAGTTGTGAAGCCGTTGCTCTCTGTTACAAATAATGATGCCAGAAGAAGAGTTTTAAACCTTTACAGAGCATGGTGGCGTGAGGTATTGGTTTAAATTGTCTATGACATTTACAAACAAAAGGGCTCTATACATTTCATAGAAACATTAACTTCATAACGATAATACTAAATACTCCAAGTTAAGTAAGTCAACAGACACAAGTTCTCACCATTTTAAAAGTCTTTTATATATTAAAGAAATGGAAAGATAAGTTTGAAAAGTAAGCTTGAGGTTTATTCTAAGTCTTCTGTTGAGGTTTATTCTTAGTCTTCTGTTGAGGTTTATTCTTAGTCTTCTGTTGAACTGCTAATGGTACAGCAAGGAGTTTAATAGGTATTTTAAAAGCCATATATTCTCTCGACTAATTTAAAGCAAATAGTTCACTAGTACCCTTATGGTTGATTCAATTAATAAATGAATTATCCTTGTTTAAAAATGAGTTAAAGTTTGTATTAATAATGGAGGATGCACTAACCATAGGCATTTTTTTCTTCCTTGAAAAATTGAAGTATGCATTACTCTGTTTTTTGTATTGCATTATTTCATATTGGTAATTAAGAACAAATCTTAAAAATTAAAGCTTGACTAAAGCAATTTTTATATATTTGTAACCATTTATTGAGTTTTTTCATTAACTTTTCAATCTGATAATTGCCTGATATAAAGAGTTATTTAGTAAATGAAGACATATTTCAATAGGGTAATTCTGCATCAAATAACCTAAAATTTAGAAAATTTTTTAAAAACTTCTTTGGCTGTTGCATCTTAAAAAGAAAAGTTAACACATAGAATTTCAGCTTAAAATTTTGAGCGGTAGACAAGATACTGCAATTTTAATATTGACCTGGTTTCTCAAAATGACCCAGTTTTCATAACGTTCTGAAAAAACATTTTTCTTAAAAAAAAAAAATTGCAAAAATATGAAAATAAACATGTTTTTTTGATGCTGAGTTCAATAAATGTACTTAAAATGCTCAAATATAAAAGGAACATGCTTAAAAGTTAATAAAACAACTAGTTTCTATAAACCAACTTTGGGGCCCAATATCTCAAAACACTCCTGTCAATTTTTTTTTTTTTTTTTGCTGTTAATATTTTCAGCTGCTTATAATCTTACTAGGCACAAAAAATCTAACTGGAAAAACATTATTATCAAGAAATTATTTTAAAAAATTTGCAAATAGAATTCTGTAAAATATTATAATTAGTTTATAGACTCCTTAAAACAAAAAACAAAAAATTAATTTTGTTATATTTAAGGAAGTCTTAATTTGATCTTAATAACTGAAAAAAACATCCTGTTTTGTTTTTATATAAAAACTGAATAAGTGTGATATTGATGTGCATTTGTTTTTAAAATTTTGACAACTATATTTTGTAAAAGTTTATAATAACTAGTTTATAAAAAGTTCAGTTATAAAACAACATTTTTTGGTAAATTTTATTATATAAAGAAATTAACAATATCTATCAGTGTAAAAAATTATACAACAGAGGGATTCTGAAAAGGTTTGCGTTATTTCTATATTAAAAATTTTCCAATCTGTCCAAATTACATTTATTCACTGATGGTTGCGCAGGACAGTACAAAAATTGTAAAAGCTTTTAAAATCTATGCCAACTAGAGAGCGAATTTGGCCTTAAAGTTGAATGGAACTTTTTTGCCATGTCCCACAGAAAGTCACCATGCGATGGGATTGGCGGTACTGTAAAAAGGTTAACAGCACAAAAATGTTTAAAATGACCATACAGAAACCAAATTCTCATATCAGAAACTATGTATGAATTTTGTAATGAGAAAATCAAGGTTGTTAACTTCATTTGCATAAAGGGATTGGACTTACAATTGCAACATGAAGAGCAAAAAGAAAGGTACACTGGTGTAACAACTCTACCTGGTACTCGTAGCTTTCATCAATTTATACATCTTGGAGATAACAAGGTTGAGGCAAAGAGGTGTAGTACGGACACTAATAATATAATTATCCACAATCTTAAAAAGAAACAAGATATATTTCAACTTGGTACTGTCACTTTAGGTTGTTATGTAGCTGTAGTCTGTGATGTTAAGTGGTGGATTGGCATTGTAACTGAAACCAACCTAGAAGAAGTTGATGCTAAAGTTAAGTTTCTTCACCCAAATGGTTGATCAATTCGTTTTAACTGGCCTGAAAGAGATGACTACTTTTTTATTCCTAACACCAACATATTGAAAAAACTATCTGTTCCACAAGCTTGCTCTAGTTCTGGTAGAAACTATCTGTTTGAAAATACTGAAATAGAGGAAGTACAAGTAAAATCCATTCAACAATATTGTAAACTATTACAAACACAGTCAAAATAAATTACATCTTCAATAACTTTAAAAATCTTATATATTTAAGTAACTTTTTAAATTACGATTAGCTTATTTTTATTTTATTTACAAATATTTTTTGGAAATTTCTTAAAAAAGTAACACATCTTTGAAATTAAAGTTCCATATGTTTCAGTTGTTTTTCCAGTTAGATTTTTTGTGCCTAGTAAGATTATAAGCAGTTGAAAATATTAACAGCAAAAAAAAAAAAAAAAAATTGACAGGGGTGTTTTGAGATATTGGGTCCCAAAGTTGGTTTATAGAAACTAGTTGTTTTATTAACTTTTAAGCATGTTCCTTTTATATTTGAGCATTTTAAGTACATTTATTGAACTCAGCATCAAAAAAACATATATGTTTGTTTTCATATTTTTGCCATTTTTATTTTATTTTATTTTTTTAAGAAAAATGTTTTTTCAGAACGTTATAAAAACCGGGTCATTTTGAGAAACCAGGTCAATATTAAAATTGCAGTATCTTGTCAATCGCTCAACGTTTTTAGCTGAAAAATTGCATGCAATATTTTTTTATAATTAGGAATAATGTGTCAAAATATAACACAAAAGGAAGATACATGGTTCAATGGACTGGGTGATTTGATGTGGAATTACCCAATAGTTAAAAAGTTTAAATCAACCCAAAACACTTTAAATAAATTTTTTATTTTAAAACTGATATGCTGCCAGCATGCTTAAACATTTTACAAGATTATTTTTATAAGAGAAAATGATAAAAAGAATGAAAAGGTTAAAGCTTAAAAATAAAAGTGGCATTTTCATATTTTTGGGTCTCTCATAAAGACCCATGTTTCTCCTAAAAGGCTTCAAAATGCTTAAATTTCCATTTACTGATAAATTTTTCCTATTTTCTTTATATGTTAAATGAAGAATTTCCAAAACAAGGTTTTCTGGTACATGCCTAAGGAGAGTCATTTAATGTTAAATTTTTATTCTTAAAAAACTGATGAATGGATTTCTCTGTCAACTCAGCCATAGACATTGAGAAAATCAATACTATATTTAAGGTAAAACAACAAAGTACGTTTTATAATAGTTTTGTATAGACCAATACCCTCAACTGCTCACTATAGGTCACTAACAACAGTTTAGTCACCTCTCCAGGAATCCAAGTTGAAAAGGTAAGGTGATCTGTTTTTTTAATTACTACAGTGATGCAAGATTTAATAGCAAAGTTAGAGCTGGAATATTTTTTAGGCTAAGCAATTTATCAGTTTTTGATATGCAATCCCTTCAAATACTTCCCCCTCTGCAATTTTTAGCTAGACCAATATGCCATTCCAGCTTCTAACTTTTTCCCCCCTGTTTTCTGAGAATCTAGTTGGCTCATGGTGGTTGTCTTCATATTGTCTCAAATGTCTTTTAAGATTAACAAATTAATGGAATTTTAGTTTTAAATTTGACGCAATCTTTAATTAAACTTAAAAGAATTTAAATTTGAATCCAACATTTGCTAAAATTAATTGTTATTAAAAAAAAAAGGTGCTATTATGATCGCATCTATAAAAAGCTTTATAATTTATATTTTATTTGTCCCCTGACCCCAACTTAGTATCCGGTACATCTAAATTAAGTTGGAAAAAGGTTGCCAATTGTTTATGCCCAAAGGGTTTACTTTTTGAGGTACTTAATGAAATCATTGGTTTTTAAAATTTAAGTTGTCTAGGTGTTTAAAAAGTCAAAATCAGCTAAGAATGGCAGTAAAAAATTTTTGATGAATTTCTCTTCCAAAATCAATAGCTATCCAATAATTAACAGCCATATGCAATAATTTCACAAAATATTTATACATCACTGGGTGATGTATGTTCATTTGGTGCATTTTCACTTTGAAAAAAAAATAAGAAAAAAAAATCATTTAGATGAATCAGCAGATTTACTAGATTAATTGACATGAATAGTATCTTCTAAATTTTTCAAAGTTACAACTTTATATGTATGTTTTCATTTATTAAATTACTCTCATTTTAGGTAACAATTGGATTAAATAGCTAGTGAAAAAATTAGTTAAATGATAATATTTCTAGTTAAAGTGTCTTTAAAATTTCCCTTTTACTTTCTTAGCGTCAGTTACATTTTAATAAAAACCTACCAAATATTGAATAGTTTTGGATGCTTGATTTTCAATTTCAAATCCAGTTTTTAGCCAAAAAGCAAATATTCTAAAATTTCTGTTTGTATTTATGAAATACTCCAACTAATTACATAATCGATCAACAATCCATTTTAGTTGATATTTTTGTTATACTTGTTTGAGTTTCAGGGCCCAGTGTCAAATCTTGCTTTATTAATTTAGATTCCTCACACATGTGAATCACATGGTTTAGATATCACAGTAAAAACTGGTCGTGCTAAGGTTCGTGAAATGTTTGAAAAAAATCGAAACGTGAAGGATATTCGAGTTATAGACATGCTTGTAATTAAAGTAAGCTTTATTGTTGCAATAAGTTCAAATAGCTTTTGTCTTGCTGCATAAACTTCATTTTTTTTTTTTTTTTTTTTTTTTTTTTTTTTTTTTTGAATATTTAAAATTAATTTTCCATAGCTTTAGATAAGTATATCAAATATTACTTATTTCTGTTAAATTTTAAAAAACTTATTTTATTCTAAACTGAAGGGGAGAGTTGAACTCGAAGAAATGCATTCCATGTGGAAACAAAGGCATCACGTGATGGTTTACTTTAATGAGAACGAAGTCCCAGACCGCCCTAAAGACTTTTTGTCCAAATTTTATGCAGGTTATGATTAAGTGTCTAACGTGAAAGAGTTTTGTATATATGTGAAATTATTAAACAAAGAATACGATGCGTTGTATTGTACCTTTTTTAATTAAATTTAGCGCCATGATGCCTTTTATTTTTCGCATTATACGACTTAAGACGGATTTCCATTTGCCCGTTTAACACCTGGAATAGGAAAAGAACGGGAAATATTTTCACGTACCGCATGCACATTTTCTTATAAATTTTCTCACGGCATTATTTTTCCCATCAATTTTGTCACGTAAAATAGTTAGATTTTACTTTAATTTGTCTCCCCTAGTAACTTTGACAGCGAAACATGCCAATCAAAACGCAGTATTTTTTTTAAGCAAAACAGTTAAAAGTTGTTAAGTTTCAAGCTTCAAACATCTAACAAGTTTTGGTTGGTCTGCGTCTCGGAATCGTTTTCTCGAAATGAACCGAGAAAAGCGTAACGAGACGAGAAATTTCCCGGAAAAAAACAACGAGGCAAAGGAAACGATTGTCCCGGAATAAACTTATAAATCGGGACATAAATATAAAAAAATTACAAAAAATGTCCAAAAAGTTAGACTGTTAGATTTTGGCATCAAATTTAAGTGACAAGTCACTATGCGATCTTAAAGAAAAATGACATGCATAATTATGAGTTTAATTCATTTTTAAAATTACTAACTTTTATGTAACTAAAATAATTTTTATATTTCTCACAAAAAGAAGTGATCCAGTACAATCCTCCCCTCTAGAATTGACCTCACTGAGTTCAACAAATTCATTGCGACCAATAACAACGGGTCGGATGATCTTTTTTGTAAGAACCAAGTACGCTCGTTGAAAGGTTCTTTCAAAGAAAGGCCCTAAGTAAAAGTGCTGCAAATTTTGAAATGAAAAAATTTGAATAACTAGAAGCGATATCTTTTGCGCAGCAAAAGAAAAGATGTTTTTAAGAAAGAAGATTTTTATAACTTTTATGATTATATAAAGATGTTTTATATGATTATATATGAATTATATATGAATAATATATGATTATATAAACAAACTTTAAAATATCTTTAGGTAAGATTTTTTAATTTTTGTTTATATAATCATATATTATTCATATATAATTCATATATAATTGTAACCCATCAATAAATTTTGATCTAAAACAATTATTTTCGAAAATATTTAATTTTTCGCAAGATTTTAATCTCTGAAATAATTTTGCTTTTTATCCCACATGATTTTAGAAGAAATTGTTTAAAGAAAAACTGTTTAAAGAAATTCTACATTTTTAGCCTTCATTATATCATGCCTGGAATTGAATCTGGAAAAGATCCTCTGATCCAATTGAAGCTCTCCTTTTCTTTTGCTGAGATACTTGGCCGGAAAGCTCGCATGCTTGGGTGCATCAATACCTCAGTTTATTTTGAGTTTTTTTCTTTTTCTTCCTGTTCTGCCATTTTTCTATCCATTTCTTATCTTTCCTCATCTGTCTGCAATTTGACTTTCAATTTTTTTTTCACCAGGTCATAGTTGACTTTTATTTGAATCAATTTTTTGGGTTATGTAGGATGCAAGTTCTACTATTTGGAAATTACGATGCAGCTACTTTGTGAAAAAAATCTCTCTCTGTTTTGATGCTGTTAGAACAAAGCAGCTCCCTAGCAACATCTGCAAGTAAAGATGGGTGTACCTTATTGATTTTCCAACATATAACAGGGTCAACTCTGTATCTTTCAGGTATCTGAGGCATGGTTCAATATGCATCAATCTTCCTTTGGAGTATTGATTAGTGTTGGCTGAAAACAAAACAAAAAATTAAATTTCTGAATATAGAAGACAGGTAATCAGTTCAAAGTTAAAAAAAAATAAAAATCATAAATGTTTTCATTAAAACTGATTTTTCTTCTTTAATTTATTTAATTTCTTTTGAAACTTTAAATTCTGCAGAAACCTATTACTAATATAGTTTCATAATCTATTTGCTATTTCGTTATTTTGGTAATTTTTCCGAAAAACAAAAAATTTTTGTCTAAAATTAGTAAACTTGCTGCACCCAACAATTTATTATCGCTCACATGAAAGAATTAATTTCCTTTTTCTTTATTTTGGACCAAAGGCCTTCATCATTTGAATTAATTCCGACATCTAGTGACTACAGATGCAACTATTTTAACATAACTTCGGTCTATCTTCTTGTACTCCTTCTCAATAAATTGGCATGCTAAGGAAGATCTGAGGATTTTTTGGGAGAGTTTGGTGGCAATATCATTGATCTCCTTGAGTGGTTCAAATTTTTTGATGACTTTACTTTTTTGATGAATTTTTGTAAATTTTTTTAAAAACTTTTTTCTGAAAAAAGTTGTTCGAGCATTAAACGTTATGAAACTACCTTTTGATGTGCCAACTTTTGTGCCAACTTGTATTTCAATGAATATTCGCCAAAATCAGCAAGTGTTTTTTGAGTGCCCATAACCCTTTGCATGTCATCCTGAAGTTTGGTGAAGAGGATCACCTTGGCTTGAGCCTCATCTAAGCAGACTGTTGCTTCTTGAATTTTTTTGCAAGTCTTCAACCCTCTTCCTCAGCTGTCAGTTTATTTAGTTTTGCAAAGTCCAGAGGGTGTTTGGTTTTTAGATGATACCTTGGGTTAGATGCTGATGATTGTTGCAATTTCATCTTTTAACCATATTTTTTACACACAGTCAAAAGATAAATAAACTCAGGCATAACTACTTTGTCAAAAAATGCCCAAAAAGTTAGACTGTTAGATTTTCGCGTCAAAAATTAAGTGACAAGTCCACTATGCGATCTTAAAGAAAAATGACATGCATATTTATGATTTTAATTTTTAAAGTTACTACTCTTTTTTTAAGCAACATTTGTTTATTGTAAAAAAAAATCTTTTTCTACAGATATTATATTTTGTCGCAAGAAAAGCAAAATTGATGAAGCAAGGCAATCCTCTAATAATATTAAATTTAAATAAACTAGACGAAACTTTTATTGAACTATACTATTCGTTATTACTTAAGACCAAACTTTGTTGAGCTGTTCGTTATTTCTTTAAAACCTTAAAAATTTACTTAAAATAAATGAAAACTAATGTCGTAATAAAAAAAAATAACCCTCATGTTTATTTATATTACGTCGATTTTTGACTGTTAATTTTTCTTGAGAACCTGAAATTTATTCAGTTTTAAATATTTGATTCATTTTTTGGATTTTTTATTCTTTAAACTTAACAGAACATTGGACAGGCAGGTAAATCCAATTCAACCAAGACTAAAAGAAGAACATGGTTCACCCTATCCAGAAGCTGTGGTTGGAGGTAGAGGCACAGGAAGATGACAAGAGATGGACAGGAAGAAGAAGGAGCAACAACAATAGCAGCACCAACAACAACAGCAAGAAAAGTAATAATTTTACAGTTTTTTTTTTGTTTTTTTTTGTTAAAAAAATAAAATGAATTATTTACCACTTTATGTAAAATACATGGTGTAATATTTAAATCATTAATTGTTGTCCATGGAAAAAAATTAAGTTTTAAAATTTGGAATACTTTCTTTGGATTTCCTCACTTTGTATTAGTTTTATAATATATAAATTAAAAAATTTTTTATAATAAAACCTTAAGAAAACATCTAACATAAAAAAACATCTTTGTAGGCAAGTTCTGCACCATGAGCAAACTTTCTTGATGTAAAGCTCTTTCATTTTTGACCACAACTTCTTTATAGCAACTTTCATAGATTTCAGATTAGGATGAGAGGTAGCACAAACCATGGACTTAATTTGGTCCTAAATCGCATAGTCTAAGGAATTGTGGTTAGAGCTGCTAGGAGACCACTTTTCTTTTGATCAGAATCCAAGCATATTTGTTTGTAGCCATTTTTGAACTTTTTGGTATCATGGGCAGGAGTAGGGATGGCAAAATCCCAGACATTCTCAATCGCGGGATTTCGGGATTATGGAATTTATCCCCGGGATTCAATAGAAAACAGAAACAATCATCGGCGGTGAAGTATGTGAAGAATAGAGCACTCATCAAACACTGAAAAATGATTAATTTATTGATAATATAATTATATTATCAATAAATAAATCATTTTTCATTTTTTAGTTAACTAAAATAGTTCATTTACTAATTAACCTAAGTAATTTAATTTATAAAGCAATACTTTAAAAAGATTACACAATATCAATAAAAGCAATAATTAAAAGTAATACAAATATAAATGAGATTCACATGAATTTTACTTATTTTTGAAAGTACCATCTTAAAAAACTGAAAGCGTCAATCATTTTATCGTTTAATCGCGTTCGATGTTTGAAGCATAAAAACCCAGCCGCTGAGATTGCTCGTTCGGACTCCACACTTGTTGGCCGTATAGATGGTATATAATCGTATGCTTTTTGAAGGTGATTACCTCTTGCGGCACCACTTTCAAATAACGACATTTTTTTTTGAATTTTAGAAGTTACACTTTCAACCCTTGTAGGTTGTAGTTTTTTAATTTTTTTTCTTTAAGTTCTAAAGTCTTAAACTATTTAAACTTATGTTTCTTTATAATTCTATGTTTTATATATTTTATATAATTCTATATTCTTATGTTTCTTTATAATTTTATGCTTCTCTGTAATTCTAACTGAATTTGTTTCTGTGAAAACGATCACCACTTTGAATAATTAAAAAAAAAAATTATTTATTTCATAAACCTTCTGTATTTTGAAAACTTCATTAATTTAAACCGTAGTTAAAGAATTTTTGAGAATCACGCATAGGGGAAAACCTCAATGAATGGGACAGTTTTTGCAAAATGCTTTTTAAACGTAGATAAAATTGTTTAATATATATATTTAAATATGTTTGATAACCATCGACTCTTGCTCAATGATATATTAAAACAAAAAAATTGGATTTGCATTTGGCTATTGGTAAAAAGAGAGCTTTATTGGAGCATGACATTTGTCCCATTCATTAAGTATGTTTCATTGAATGGGACAAACATTAAAAAATTAAAAATAAACGTATTTAATTCAATCATTTTTTCAAACTAGTTTATTAATTGTAAATGTAGTTAAGTATATAGATACATACATAAAGACCACACAAAAAGTATTTTTAACTTTAAACATTTTAACTCTAAATAAATTTTAATCAAAGTAGAACTTGCTCATTTTAGAATATTATATTTAGTTATTTTTATTTAAGTAAAATATTGCAGTATAAAAGTGTGTAAATAATACCCATTACCCATGGGGATAAAAGTAAGGGACTGCAGCATCCCTCTGCTGAGCTGTAAATAATACTTTATTAAATTCATTCAATAGGTAGTACTTTGTCCCATTCAATATGCGCATCACTTTATCCAAAAATGATTAGTCACACCAAAAACACCATTAATTAAGCTTGAATGTTTTAATCACTGTAGTACTAGAGACTACTATCTATTTAAGCATGGAATTTTATTTTCCATAACTTCAAAAAATGCTGCAAAATCAGAAAAAAATATTTTTTTGTTACTGTGAGAATAAAAATTTCAATTTTTCTCAGTTAAAATGTTTTATTCCTTCCATTTTTTATAATTAAAACTATACGTCTTTTTTGTTATTTATGTTTCATGATTAAACTGATAAAATTATTTATATAATTTTTAAATTTTTTGTTTTTGTTACTAATTGTTAATTAAAGCTTTTATTAATAAATTCTTATAATATAAAAAAGCAGATAGAACCCTCTAATTCTCGTGCGATGATTTAGAATTAAAATGAAGCCGAAAATTCTAAATCAAACATATTAAAATATTGCAAAGAGAATAAACAGGTTTGAAACAAATATTCTACCAAAGACAATATTTACCAGACACTTTATGATGTACAAATAAGTTAATAGCTTAAACCCTATTTATCTTTACTTTTTTTATTATATTCCCAAAATCTCGGGAAATTTTTGTGAAAAATCCCGGGATTACGGGATCAACAACTTATACGGGATCCTGGGATTGCCATCCCTAGCCAGGAGGTCCATCCTGTATTATTTCTAGATTGAAGTTAGACCTCATCCGGGGCAGAGTCTTCTTTTTTAATACCTCTAGTTTGACATCAGCTTCAATTTTTAACCATTAGGAAAAAGCAATGAAGGCATTTTTTTTTTCCATTTGAGACAAGGCCAAAAAACCATTACTTCTGCTGGGTGTTAAGTTTAAAAATTATGCCTGATATTTTTAGGGGCATCTTCAGCGTCTTAACGGTCTATTGAGATTGATAGCTTCTCATCAGAAAAAAAGATTTTTAGAGTGTAAAATAATCGTTTGATTTTTGAAATCTTCAAGCTTTTATTGAATCTGTGATCAGGTAACATCTTGTGAATGCTATAAGGTCGTCCTTAATGATTTCCTGATGTTACCCTCAATTACTTCAGCTTGTTTGGCCATTTTCTTACTAGTTATTCTAACTAATAGGATTAATTTGTGCTTTTAACATCAGTTTAGTTAACGCAGGAGTTCAAGCAGCTCTTATGTGTCTTCCAGGATGCTTCTGAGGCCTACATTTACTATTTAACTCATTTTTCAGTGGGTAAAAAGATGTCAAACTGTAACTTAAAACATTTACAAAATCCGTAGCTTCATTTCCGTAGAAACCAGCTTTTGAATAGCTTTTTTATTAAAGAAGTTTTTCTACGCACCCAGTTGGTATCTGTAAAAATATTGCAACGCTTTGAGAAAGAAAGTATAATGGTGCTCCTGCAACTGATCCTCCTCTGCCATACTACTTTTCTATTAAGATTTAACATACAACAAAAGATTTTTTATGCAGTTGTCTTATTTGCTATGTGGAAAAGACGATTCTCAAGAATCCTATTCTGACTAACTTTTCAACGAAGGTTCTGCCATAAAGCTTACTAATAGTCGAAAAATTTTTATTCATTCTGCTTCTCTATCTGATCAAAAAAGTTTGACTTTTCAGAGAAACTTCTGTGAATGACTATCCCTGACTTTCCCTTGCACCCTTTAAATATAGATGACTTTCTCTGATTTTCTCTTGCACCCTTCAAATATAGATGTTTTTAACCATAATTGACAGAATCAACATTATCTTTCTTATACTGTTTTACAACCGGATTTCCTAGGTTATTGATGGTGGATCATCCTTAATAAAAATATTCAAATAACAATCTATTCGTAAAAAATCTACTTCATGCCTCTTGATAAAGAGATTAAAAATTTTCGGTACTTTTAACCAGAGTTGTGAAGTTTTGTCTACTCGAGATGAAAACAACCAGCCATGAACTATTTGAATATGTTGTTTAAAAAAATGATTAACAGAATAACGTTCTTAGCCTATATCTTACAAAGATACACATTCTTAACTTGTATGCCTGCATAATACCTCGTTTTTACTTATCTTAAAAGTGTTTGTTCCCTAAAACTAATGGTCTAAATAGCATGACTAAATACCCCACTAAAACTACTGTAAAGTTAAAAGATTAAAGGGCTAATTTTGAGAATATTACAGCATTTTGTTGCATTCGGTTGATACGTTATGCTGAGTATATTCAATCGCACTAAAACCATCGTTTATGTTCTGGTCAATTTTTTGTTTAAAAACCAATTTTCTTTAAAAAAAACCAACATCGAAAAAACCCCAAGGTTGTACATGTTGCTTTTTTTAAAGAAATTTTACCATAATCCTATTGCAGGTAAATTAACTTTATATGCGATAATAGACCCTTAAATTTGTAATTATTATTTTTAAGAATTCTTACCGAATGTAGCAACAAAGTTGAAAGACAACAGGAAGCCTTCCATTTTTTACTTTGAGTGAAATTATTAATGATTTCTCCGGAATTCTAGCGTTTTAAAAATATTTTTATCGACGTCGAAGTTAAATGTCAAATTAGTTTTCTACTTTTAAATGAAAAAATTCCTCATTTACTTTTTTTAAAAGTCATTAGCCTCCCTCATTTGAAATCTTCACCTCCTTCCGAAATCATTTTTCTTCAACATCACTTAAAACATTAAAATTAAAACCCAGCCAAAACAACAAATCCACACCCACTGAGTTTAATTGATTTCTATTTCAAAACATCTTTTCATTATATGTGATATTTGGAAAAAAATTCCATTAAATTTGATTATAGAGTTGAAAAAAGATATATGAACAAAAACTTTATATATTCTTTTTTTTTTTAAAGATTTTGTTCCTTGCTTAATTAATTTTTCTATTGCCTGAATATTATTTATGGTTGAGAATTTTAATTTTGGTTTATTTTAAGTCTTTCCTTTGAAAAAATTTCCTACATTGTAAGTTATGACAAATTATGCAAAAACATCTTAAAGTGATGATGGTTATGAGTATTGATCTAAAAACAAGAATTATTTTCTTTCAAGAAGGTATTTTTTCTTTTAAAATGCAGTCTGGAAATCTTAAGTAAACCAATTTAAGCTTAATTTATGAAACAAAACAGAACTTAAACGTTTTATCTGTTGGTTGGCTTTTACACACAGCTTCATTTGGGCTTCATTTCTTCTATTATGTTCATATTTAGAAGAAAGGATAGAAGAAGCATTACTTTACCCCCTGTCTAAGGAACAAAAAACTCCTGCATAAAATGAATGCAATTTACGGGAAAAGGTAAGTCAAGCTGATGCAAAGTAAAACATTTTATTATTTTTGAAAAGAAAACTGCGTTAGTTACAATCGATTCATAGAGCAGTTATTAGAATTGCATGATTTTGAGCAAAAATATACTTAAAAGAAAATCTTCACTTTTCGAGATTTCTCCTGTCTTTGTTGAAATCATTTTTTAGAAGATAGTCGAAAAAAAAGTAGTGCTTTCCTTTGTCAATGCCAAAGAAGATGGTTTCTATTGACGGGTTAATATAAAAACTTAAACAGCAGTATTAAATGAAAGAAATATAAATAAACTTGCTAAGATAGCCTGTACTTTTAAAAAAGAACCATTTTACCAGTTACCAGGGCTTTTTTTTTAGTTAAATGAAATTTCTTAGAGTTAACTTTTTGATGAACGCTTTCTCTTCCACGAAAAAATTATCAATTAAAAGTTAAAAGTTTTTTTTTCTTTCTTTTTTTTGTTATGGAGAATTCAATTAAGAAATGCATCAACAGCCATTTATGGGGCTTTGGTTAAAGAAACCACGTGTTTGATTGTTTATGAAATATGAAACGATCTATGAGCATATATAACCTTAAACCGTATGCATCAATCGATTTTGAAATGTGAGTATAATTCATGCATGTTTTTATCTGCATGTGGATGCATTATTATTGCAACTTCTAAGAGAAAAAAGTAGAGCTATTATCTACTGCAATCCTTTGCAGAGGTTTTGCACACATGTTTCATACTTTAGAAGCGATGCACGGGGAGCTGCACGTTTGTCCACCAAATTTTACGGTTCTTTAGACAGCGCAGTTCTTTAGACAGCGCATGTATAAAATATGTATTTCGAACGCTGAGAAATTGTTTATCTTTTAAAAGATTTATGTTAAAACTGATGGCTCCAAAATCTTTGAAGATAAATTTTTTTTGCGAATCGACTTTTGCATCTCAAGAACCTTTTTGTTACGTGGTCTTTGTTTGTGAAGAAGTTTACAAAGATGAAGAATGTAAATTTACCATTAAAATGTATTTTCAACTCTTTGTTCTTTTCAAAGGTTTTGAACGCAAAAAACAATCAGTAAACAAAAGAATAAAGAAACAGCTGCAGAAATGATAAAGATAAAAAATTTTTAAAATACAGGAGAAAGTATTAAAAACAATCCCTGGTGCAGAGAGACCGCGTGTTGTTTGGAAATAGAAATCAAGAAGAACCGTTTTTCTCTTAAGCGAAAGAAAAAAAAAAGAAAAAAAAAAAAAAAAAACGTGTATGTCTTTGTGAAAATTGATATTAAAAGGTTGAGTAACTACACATGAGTATGTCGTCATACTTCAAACAGTAGAGACTTAAATTTTCTTCATTTTTCTGAGATTCGAAATTCTCTGAAGGAAAAGTTAACAGGTGATGCATAGCAACGATTACATATACAATACATTATGCTAATACGTCAGACATACATATTTCAAACATATGCACATTTTATAATTACATACGATAATTATATATTAACTTATGTATTATACATTTGTATATATCACATAATTTTGTTTACAGGTTTTGAAAAATTGTGGGTGTTGTCAATACAAAGAATTCTTCTAAACATCTTTTATTCTTTTCAATTTCAGTTCGAAGAACGAAGAAGCACGAAAAAGGAAGTACAAAGAAGAAGAACGAAGAAGAAGAACAAAGAAGAAGAACAAAGAAGAAGTACGAAGAAGGAATTTCAAGAGAAATAGAAGTTCAGATTGTGCAAAACAGAAAACTGCAAATGGAAGCAAAAATACATCAGAAATCTGTCACTTCATGTGCAGCCGTACTTTTAAATATTTTCCAAAAACATCGTCAAAAAAATAAACCGTGCAATTGTTGCACATGCATGTGTCATACGTACGAAAGCAAAGATAAAAACAGCTCAGAAATGGTAGAAATAAACGATAATAAATTTTTCAATTGCAAATGCAACCACGAATGCCATAAATTGTCAAATTGTAAAAAATGCGAAAAGCTAAAACAGAACAAACGTCGGCGGCCTAGAAAAAAGATTGTCAAGTTTCAAATCCAGCATACAGCAAGTATGAACAGTTTAACATCACCGTACAAACAAGTTTGTTCTTGTGATAAATTAAGAAACACTTTGTCATTGTGCAAAATGGTCCACGGAAAACCCTGCGCAGACAGTTTATGTAGTCCTGTACAACGAAGCTTAACAGAGAAGAACGATTACCCAGGACGATTTTTTAATTCTGCATGTCTTGAAAGCAGATACAAACTGGAGACGTTATCTCAACCAAGGTATTCTTGTAGCTATGAGAATTATTAATAAATTTGATGTTATTTTGCACAATTCTAATACAATAAAGTTAAAATAAAAAATTATTTTATTTCAGGTCAAAAAGCGTAGAAAGGGTGAGTTAAGAAATCTTCATTCGTTTTTCATTATACATACATGTATTATACATTATATATATATATATATATATATATATATATATATATATATATATATATATATATATATATATATATATATATATATATATATATATAATTTAGCCAAAGTCATTTTATGAATGGACAATTCCTTTTTCGGGCATTGAACTTGGCGAGCTGGAAGCATTAAGTCCTAAAGGTCCGGTTTATAGGTATATTAAACGTACTGATTGAAATAAGCTTTGATTTAATTGTTAATCAAAAGCATGCATTTCTTAATTTTGAAATTCGTACAGAGGTCGTTGGCACGGTGATGTTATGGTATATACTCGTTCACATGCTACTCGTGAAGAAATTGAGCAGTTCAACAACGAGGTATGGTAGCTAGGTTAAGATGAATTAAATCTATATGAAGTAAATCATCTAATATAATCATGTTTAGAAATTCTACAATTTATTTCCTGTATTTTTGCTTTAGGTATCTTTGCTAGGATTAATTCGTCATGAGAATGTTGTGCTGTTTATGGGTGCGTGCATTGAGCCTCCAAATCTTGCCGTTGTCACTAGGTAAGTTAATTAAGTAAATTATTTGTCACTGACTAGATATTTACTTGATTAATTGCTTTAGTAAACGAGTCAAAATCTAAGGTACTAGAATAACTTGAATGAGCGAGTTAAATCTATAGTTAAAATAATTTTTTATTACACGTTCACTTAAAAAGTTTGTTTTTTTTTAGTGTTCGTAAAGGGCACACATTATACACCCATGTACATGTGCACCAAACTTTATTTCACTTTGGCTCAAAATTCAGCATCAGCAAGCAAGTAGCACAAGGAATGGGTTATCTTCATGCCAAAGGAATCACTTTGGGAAAGTTATGTTCAAGAAATATATTCTTAGAGTCAAAAGTTAAAATTTCAATTACAGATTACACAATGGTTCATCAGCCGTCTATTAAGTTAGTATCTGTAGTTACGTCATCTCTGTTTTTTTATAACGGTCTTTTTAAGTAAAAATCTATTGTAACCTCTAAGACATTAGTCCGGAACAAGCAACAAGAACAAGTTCTATCATACGTAGTTAAGGCGGTTGGAATTTTTCAGAAAGGGCTGTTCTTCTAAAAACATTTTCCACGCCCCTTATAAACAAATCTCAACTGTGGAAACAACTTCTTTAGATGCGTGATCTTTCTTAATGTTTTTTTTTTTTTTTTTTTTTTTGTTACTTAAGGGCTGACTACGGCTGCATTCCAAAAGGTCACCTGACTTACCTTAGTCCAGAACTTATGAAGAGTTTACGACAGGATGGAATATACCTTTCATGCTCGGAAAGAGCCACTCATAAATCAGATGTGTTTGCTTATGGGTAAATATGTGTTAACTGGTTTTGTTTTACAAAGGTTTGATGACTCATTTTGTATTCTGCAAAATATTTTTAAAATGTAATTTTAAAAACAACATCTGCGATAAACCTCGTTTCCATGTATTTTACTAATCTGAACACATTAAAATAGTGAGCGATTGTGTAACTGGTTGTTATCAGTTTTTAGACCGCATTTATAAGATTTTTACTTACCAAATAACTTTTTGGATGTCACAAACGCACTGTCGGAGACTTTTAGGAGAAACTGCTACGCTTTCGCGTGATTTTTAAAGCCTCTTTTTAAAGGTTGTTTTTTCAAGCTTATCGGGCTTCTTTAAATATCTTTGAAAATACTTTTATTTTCATAGAACACTTTTGTATGAATTATTTCTGGGACGTTACCCATTTCATGGAGTTTTGCCAGAAGTGATCATTTGGAAAACTTGCAATCGGCATGTAGATTTTCTTAAAGACACTGATTTTCCATTAATTTTCAAAGTAAGCAAGAATTTCGAAGTTTATTTATTTTTAAGGATTCGGTAGTTAAATATTTATTTGGAAAAAACAATGAAATACTTTATTGTTTAAATCATTTTAAATTTTAACTTCATTATCATTTTTTTCTTTAAAAAGAATTTGATTCAATCCTGTTGGACAAGCGAGCCTAGTAATCGTCCGGAATTCCAAGAAATATTAGCAAATATGAGAAAATTAAATATTCCTGTAAGTTGAAATACTTATCATTTTTCTTTGCATTTAAAAACATTTTCTGACTAAACAGCAACCTTTAAAAACAATGTTATTCGTACAACAGCCATCTTGCACAAACACATGCCAAATATCATGATTAAATATTTAACATCCAGTTGGTGTAGATTTATTAAATATTTGTTAACGATGCAAATAAAATCAAAAATCTTTTTCAACCGTTTAATCTCTTTACTAATTACAAAAAAAAGTTGGTTATACCAGTTTGGTTTTATTTATTTGATCTTTCATTTATAGCGGTCGCTACAAAAGAAACTCAGTCTCTCCGACAGCGAAGCCATTCATAAACAACAGCATGCGAACGGAGGCGTAAACTTTTCAAGGCAACATTCTAATTCGCAGTTTATTCGTTTAAATACAAGCAAAATGGAATAAAGATCTCAAAAGTAGAACACTAACACAGATAAAGACCTTTGAAAATAATTTTTTTACTTCGAATATTTCCAAATGGAATCAGTTTTTTTATTTTTTAATACTGTTACTAATTAAAACAAATGATTTGTTGAAATTTTTAAATGGTTTTTTTTATCGAATACCAAGTTTATTATTTTACCTTTTTATAGTCTGATGCTGTTCAGCCTGGTTTGTTTGCTTTAAACTAAAAGAGTGCGGAAAAATATTCCTCCAACCCAGACCTCTTTTTTTTTCTTTTCTTTTTTTTTTTGAACAAGTAAGCCCTGGTTCATGCCATCACTTTTGTCTCTTAATAATTCATTAAACAAATAAAAGAGCATATTTTGTTCAGATTTCATCTTTCTTAATTATTTTACCAATAAAATAGATTTTTTTTTTAGTTGAAAACATTTCTCTTGGAATAAATCGACTCTTTTCTAAGAATTTCAAGAAATTAGAATAATTTTCAAGAATTATTCTCTTCTTCTGCTAATCGACGTTTCAAAATAAACCCTATTGGATTTCTTTTTTAGACAAAACCAATTCTAAAAATATGCATACCTGTATGCCAGGAAAAAAGCATTTTACACCAAAGATGGCGCTACATAAAATTGGTTCTAATTTTCTATAAATAAATAGTTTTATCACTACAACGATTTTTTTTCTTCCAAATTTTAATTTAACATAGGTGAATTATTCTATTATTTTATTATAACCTTTCTGTCACTAAAGTAATAATATATCTCAAACATATTTTTGAAACCTTTAGGCGCATACAACTGTTGTAGAGAAAGTATTCTTTTTTTTTCTTCAGATTTTTTTACTTGTTGCAACCACTTTTTATTGCAACCACTTCTTTTGATAACTTGTCAAGGACAGCGTTTTGCAAACTCTATTCGGGTAAGTAAATTCTTATAAGAAACTAATGGTTCCTTGGCAGGATGCTGTCCGAAAAATTCTGAAACAAATAGACGTTGTTTTACAGTTGCAGTAGTTCGTATTTCGTTCCGCTTCTGTAGATTGGTATATTTCTTTGAACGATTGAGTAGCTGAGTTTTTTTCAAAAAAGTTTAGAGAGTTTTTCGGTTATCTTGTCTTCATTCTACCAGTGGGCATGCATCGTCCTTAAGACATCCGTGAAACGTTGTGTGGACGATGCATGCCCACTGGGCTCCTCTGTATAACAAGGTCGTCCAGTAATTTTTTTTTTTTTTTATACACTATCTTGGTTTCCTCAAAGTCCATTTAGATTACCAGATTCCTATATCGGAAACCTCTTAAATAATAAGTTCCTATTTTCCCTAAAAAACGGAAATATTTAAAAACGAAAAGGTTGCTCAACATTGATGCGAAAACTGTTAAGCAATATTGTAATTGTCAATCAATGAAAAACAGTTTGTTTTTTTTTATTTTTTTGGCGATGTACGAAAAAGGTCGCTTATATAAGTCCGTATTTGCTTTAGGTAAGTACATATTTGTCTTATATAAGTACGTACTTTTCTTACAATATTAGCCCCAGGGTTTAATGCTATAAAAGTTACGCCTTCGTAGCACCACAAACGTTGTTTGCTTTGTTTGGTTGGTTTTTTTTGTTGATTTTATTGTTGTTTTTTTTTTATGAAGTGCGAGAAAAATATCAAAACCCCCCTTCCACCCCCCAGGGATAATGTTTTAAAACATATTACGTATTTTTCATTAAAGAAATTTAAAGTTTAAATGTTGTTTTTCTGATTTTTTAAAACACTACACAACTCAAAAATTCAAACATTTCAGTTAAAGACATCATTCTGTGCAACTATAAATACTGTAAAAAGACTCCTTGGCCTTCTAGAAGTTTTCTAAACTTCTAAAACTTTATTCTCAGGCTTCTAAAACTCGTTCACAGACTTTTTGAGAAAAGATTTAAAATATGATTGGATATTAACTGACATGACAAAACCTTGCACAATTGATTTGAGCCTTAATACATCTAAAATGTACAAAGTTAACTTAACTAACATCAGGAAACCTTTTCCTCCGTAATTTCTTCCCCCATCAATTTCAAGTTTGTTTGATATCTTTCCTTCTTTAATTTTAACGAGCAATTTTTAAATTCCTCGAGTCAACAATAAGAAGATTTTTCTTCTTTTTTAAGTCCTTTTCTAAACTTTCTTTTATGAACAATTTATCAAGTGCACAGTAAATGATTGGAACTGCATTGTGTAATTCGCTTTTATGCAGGTTTTTTCTTTAGTTGCCAATCTATTTAAGATAATATTGAGTTAAATTAAGATAGATTTTAAGGTTTCAAAGAGATCAGTTGAAACCATATATGGAATATATTTAAAACAAGTATACCTGAGATCTTTAGCTAGCTGTATCAGCTTATCGGAGGAAAAGTAGGAGTTGCTTGAATCCTAATTCCTCAGTCTTCCTCATAAATTTCTTCTTTTTCGTAGAAAAAAGCATCAACAGATGGAACTGTCTGTCCACGGATGTCATTTTCTCTAATTGATCTATATCTATTCGCGCCATTATAGTTATTAGGCACGCTTTGCGTAGATTATACAATTTGGTTATTTGATACAGTTAGTTATCATTCTTATTATCTAGTTGTTATTCTTATTTCAGGCTTCGCTTTGAAATTATGAAATTCATTTGCAATTATGGATAAATCTGCTTTCAAATTAAAAGAAGATTTAAAAACCAAACGTATGAGAAAAAAAGAAAGTGGAAAAAAGAATAAGCGAAGATGCGTACGAGACCAGTAAAACAAACAAATAGAATTTAAAAAAAAAAAAAAAAAAAACACCTGCAGACGGGATATGCACCATTACTTTTTGTAAACTTATAATTAATATTTTTTGCCTATTTTTTTGGTGTTCTCATTTGATTTTTAGGTTTTCATCTTTTAATTTTTTTTTTAATTTTAGGTCTTTTGTAAGTGTAAGTTTAATTGCCCTGGTTTTTTGCAGATGAAAAAAAAAGCTCTTCGATGACTTTTACAAGTTGAGAATCAATGAACAAGAAAGCTTTTTAATTGGGCTTATGCAAATCCTACTTGCCCAAAGATGTTGATATGGGAATTATGATGAGCCAAACGACAATCAACTATCAGTTTCACAGTTTCTGATGATGAAAGAGACCTCAAAAGGGTATGCAAAAAAACATTTCTAGACATTTTTGCTATTAACCTCCAAAAGGTGACCACTCTTGTTATTAAAAAAAAGGCTGGTTTGACCACTTTTAAAGAAAAACGTGGAGGGGTAAAAAAGTTCAAGTATACTTTTCACGACAGGCAAATTGTTGAAAACCACATATCTTTCCCAGGGATAAAATCTATTACAGTCGTGCCAAATCTGAGAAAGAGTTTTTGAGTTTGGATCTGAATGTTAAAAAAATGTACACAGCTCACAAAATTAAAGAACCTGACAACGCTCTCGAACAAATTTTACCAATCTGTTTTTTTAAAGATTTTTTTCCCAAGCTTTCATTTAAAAGGTCAGGGATTGACACGAACAAAACGTGTGATGCTCTTGATCTTAAAAGAAAGAAAAATAATATACAGATAACATGATTAACGATTTGATCAATACCTAAAGAAAACATCACTTTTTACTGTTGCTTCGGAGCTAATGGTTCAATGTTAAAAACGCTGATCATTTTGGAAGAAAAGTTTACTGGGGTTGGAGATTTTCTATCTGCCTCTGGAACTATCAGTGATGATTTTCTATTCACTCAAACATGATGTATTATTAAATTGAAGAGGAGTGAACGCTCTACAAAGCGGTATATCTGAATTTTATGTACGTTTCAGGATTGTAAAAAAATCAAGTAATCTTTTCAAGAGACCTCAGCCAAACTGTCCCATACTAGATGTATTATAGCTTTTTTGCTTCAGCTTTGGGATTCATGTAACAGACACGGCCAATGGCATCATGTGCGTGTGACATGAAGAACAATCTAGACGGGGAGGGAGCCAAATTGTGTCGTGTTTGATACAAGCTATTAATTCAGGATATTTAACTTCCTAAAAATGGTTTAGGTTAGATTCATTCATTCAACTGTTAGATTCATTTTTAAAATGTCATTTTTTTGACATTTGTACATTTTTTTAACATTCAGATCCAAACTCAAACACTCTTTCTCAGATTTGGCACGACTGTAATAGATTTTATCCCTGGGAAAGATATGTGGTTTTCAACAAATTTATTGCATGCATTAATTTTTACACTTTGTTAACAAGTGGAAGATAGGAGGCTATGAATATAATAAAAAATATTTAAATATTCTAAAAGATGTAGAGGAAAAGAAGCATCCTGTTTTTAAGCAGGGCAGCTTAAAAACAGGATGCTTCTTTTCCTCTACATCTTTTAGAATACGGTTTATCTCACGCTTCTTGACGAATTAAAATTTATTAAGCAAGAATATACTTTTCTCATGGAAATGGGATAGTTTTTTTTGATTTCCCAAAAAAAAACTTTTGACACATAGATTACTTAGCCTCGTCACTCCTCTTATCTAAATTTACACGCACACCAACGAATCTAAAGATATGTCCAAGACCAGAGTCAATCACAAAATTTAAACGTGGTTAGAATGGGACGTTTACCTAATAACAATTTTTTTCTTTTAAAACGTGTGTTTTGGTCGTAATGCGATAATGTTTATGTTTTCATGAAATTTGTTGTATTACGAATTCGTTGGCTTTATGACAAAAATTTCATTAAAAAATTCCACAAAGAAATTTCACCCTTCACGAGATTTTTATAGCAATTATTATAAATCGTTATATAGAAAGAAAGAATTTGAATTGTGCTTAAATACGTTTTTTTTTTCATAAGATGTTTATTGCATCGCGCGACTTTTTATTCGAATTTTACGGGATAAAACTTTGTTTTTAGTTCTTATAATAGCGATCCTTTGATCTAAGTAATCTTATCATTATTAGTTTTTGTTTAGTTAAAACTTTGAGTGAAACTTCTGAGTGAAACTTCTTTCTGGTTTTTACATTTCATTCGAGTCGCATTCGATCACTGATGTAGATTAACTAGATGTCCAACTCGCGCTTCCACAGTGAAGCAAATTTTTTGCCAGCAAGGGATTGTTTTGCCAGCCTGAAATGACGCATTGATATATCCTAGCAAAACAAAAATGAAGTATTGTGAGTTTAAATATAACGGCTGCCGGCATTAAAAACTTTATAAACTTGCTTCACTTTTTCCTAGGGAATCTTTGTGAAGTTAGACATCTTAGTTAATATATATCATTACGTTCGATGGTTTAACTCTCCGTTTTTCACTGAGCCGTTTCGCATAAATTAAAGATTCACTAATATAAAAATTTGCATTTCTTCTGGTCACCATTTCTGCCTTGGCTCTTTTTTTTTTCTAGTCCAAACTTCTTTCTACGCATTTTGATGCCAGAAAAAAATAGGGTCGTATTACGAAACTGTCTGTTTCATATTACCACCCAACGCCATTTTCTAATATTTCCCAATGTATACGTTGTCACAATGATCTCAAAAAATATATAAAAAAAACGATGAATTTGTAATCATATTTTAGTGATCCCAATGATCACTAAAATATGATTTTAAACAACTATCCTTGACTTTTAAAGTTTAATAATACTACTATCTGATGCACTGAAAATAATATATTTTGTTTTTTTACTAAAGTTATGAAATATGTTGAATGTTACGAAAAGTTTTAATGGTTAGAAGGCACAGCGTTTTTATTCATGACCACATACAGCGTCATACTGACGCCTGTTGTCCTTGAGACACCAACGCGTTAAAATTGTGTCAGTTGTCAATTGGTGGTTGCAGGTCTTTGAAAAATACTGTTATTTTGTATTACAACCCTGTTTCATAATACCAAATCCTCCCGTTGAAATTTCTTGGTGAATTTTCCCATTGAAACTTCTTGTATGTAAAAACTGTTCATTACTTTGTTGTTATTTTCATGCTATCGAGTACCCTTTCTTTGCACTGACCCCTTACGAAGGCCCCTTACTTTCATACAAGTTTTTTGGTTTTATTGAGTTTATTTTTGATGTTTTGTGAGCTTCTCGTCATCATTTGGTTGAATCTTTAATCTTTGAATGTATGAGATCTTCATTAAAAGTGTTGATCAAAATCTTCTTCGATCGTTAAATTAAGCTGTTAGTGGTGTGATTCCATCCGTCGCAGTGTTTCTTGCTTTTTGTAGAGCTAAACATGGATTGAATTATACCATTTAATAGTTAATATTATAGGCTTCATGTAATTGTGTTTAAATTCTTATTATTTATAAAACTTAAATTATTATAATTACGTTCCTTTGTCATTTTATACTCTTGTGGTGTTTCAAGTCTTGAAATGACATTTTTTACTTCTTCATGGTTTTATAAATGCACATATTATTTTTCATACAATATATACGTTTGAATTTCTGTTAATACCAGGCATTGGCCTAATATTAACAGAAATATAAGATTCTCTAAGATTTAGCGGCACTCAAATCTTTTCGGCAGCCGAAAAGATCGTAAAAATCTCCTGCATTCTTGCATGGCTTAAAATAATCTTGAAAAGCTGTATATTCTTAAAGTTACGTATGTTTCTGCCATTGAAAATTGAAGGGTAAAAAGTACCAGAAAACGCATAAATTCCGATTTGTTATAGTAGAGGATCTTATATACGTTTATCGCAAAGTTTAATAAAACGTTTTTGAATTATTGCTTCGGCAAAATTGAATGTATGGAAGTGTATCAATAACAAGACGTTGTTTCTAAACTTTGAAGTAATATAATGCGTAACGTAAATTGGAGTTAAAGAGGACCATAAAAATGGGGCATAGGAAGATTAAGTAACAACGATCACACAGGACGGAAAATAAAAAAGGGTAACTGTAAAAATTCATATATATTCTATAAACAAATATTTGTACAACATGTAAAACCCTATAAATTATACAATAAAAAACTGTAAAATAAGCATCTGACTATTTAAATAGTCCGACCTAAAAAGTATTCCAAAGCATTTCGTTTTGAAAAACATTTATTTCAAAAAAAACCAAACAGACCAAGTTTTCAAGCTTATATTCGGGCTCGTTTCACACATAAACGCGACAAAATATTCACTTAGAAAAACAAACAAAAAAAAAACACAAAAAACAAGAGCATATTGATAATAAATTATTTCTTTCTTTTTTTTTTTGCAAGACGATCCAAGAGCTCCGGGAGTCATCTTATAACTTTTTTTCCTCTTCAAAAAGAATCCAATTTTTTAACAGACAGTGGAAAAACCCAACAATCATCATAAAAGGTTTTGTAGCGATAGATTTTCAAGAAGTCTTTCATATGCCTAAAGAATTACAAAACCTGGACTTAAATATCAAGCAATTGCTGTTTCATATAAATGGTCCCTTGATTATGTTAATTACACGTTTTTTAAATAACTGTTGTTTGGTTAGTTTTGAAATTAGAATAAAAAAAAACTATCCAAACTAATAAACTAAAAGATTTAAGAAAATGTAAAACAAACATAACCAAGGAATCAACTAAATTTATTCCTAGAAGGAAACGGGGGTTAGTTGAAACGAGGGTTAGTTGAAACGGGGGATTCATAGGCTTTTCTACATCTATTAATTTCCTCGAAAAATAAACTTGCCTCAAAATATCTTTCGACACAATTCCTACATATGAATAGTTAGTAAAAATTGTTATTTTTTAAATTTTTTAAATTCATAAAATATATTTTGGGAAAGATTAAAAGTTTCGGAACTCATCTTCATTTTCATTTTTTAGCTGCAGATAAATGTACAAATGGAAGTGTGTAAGGGGAGTAATAGAGGCTAATCTCAATAGGCAGTTGATACTTTATCAACTGTTCTATTTGTTGTATAAAATTAGAAAATATGAAAGTGTTATTGTGTGGAAGTTTACTTTGATATTTTATTTTTTAAGCTTAGTAGCTAAATTTTCTAAGCATTATTACCGTTCAGAAATAAAGGGTTTGTAAAGAGAAAAAAAAAAAAAAAAAAAATAGTGAATAAAAAAATCTCACCACCACCAACAGAGAGCAATTCTACTTAATTATCGTAACAACAATTTTCATTTGTTCAAAGCATAGGAAAGAAAAACTACCCGAAATGTAAAAATTCAATCAAAATCTTATGACCGCAACACACAACCTTGATAAAAATGACTTTACAAAAAGGTTTCATTTTGCAATTCAGATAACAGGTTTATTATTTAATCATAATATGGAAATTTTTATCATAATATGGAAAATTTATTCAATCAGTTACATTTTAAACCACAAGCAACATAGAATGTAAGTGAGATAGGAAAACCAAAAACCAATAAATGTTTTAGCTCCCATATTAAACAAGCTGGAGCTTCAACCATTGCAGTGAGAGAAACTTTAGTAACAATATGTTATTTTGTTATTTTCTTATTATTGGAACAGTCAAATAAAGGAATCAGAACAACACTATCCTAATAAAACAAGTCAGGAAAAATAAAAATCCAAAAAACCTTGAATTTAATCTTTGAATGTAGAATGATGAATCAATGTGTGACTTAACAAAGTAAAATTATACATATCTATTCTAAGATATGTAATCAATGTGCCTCAAACCAAGGCATATACAACAATAAATATAATTTACATACAAATAACAATAACAAAAAAAAAACTGGTTATTATTTCAGTTTCATTTGAAAAGGATAATAAATGTCATTCAAAATAAAAATATCTAGAAATGGCAGATAATCTAGATGAAAGTCAAAAGAGCTTACCCTCTTAAATTCATTTTGAATGAATTTAAACTTTGAATATTCATGAACAGCACGTGCTGTGTTAGTCCGATCAAAAGGTTCTAAAAGTTCAACATCTTTGTTTGAAATTTTTTTGTTAAATTAAATTATGAACTGACATAAAAATATTGAAAATATAAAATAAGTCTTGTCACCATAAACTAAAGAAACTTGTTTAAACTCCAGGTAAAAACTTTTATAGTATACTGATGTACATCAAAACGATGGTGTACAGTTACATAAAGTAAAACAAATATATAAGTCAAAGTAATAATGGTGAATAGAATTTTATGTTTAAGTATAAATTTCAAAAATATATAAAAACCTGTTCAAATCTACTGCAATGAGCAAATATTATCAGTTAAAATTGTAACTCAAATTTTTTGAGCAAAAAAAAAAGGAAATGGAAACTTAAAACAATGAGTAAAATGATACAACAACAAAACCATGATTCATGGTTTTGTTGTTGTTGTTGTTGTTGATATTTCATGATGAAATATCAACAACACCATAAAATATCAAAAAAATAATAAAAAATCAAAAAAACAATAAAATAATGAAAAGCAGTAAAATAACAAGAAAACAATAAAATAAAAAACAACAACAAAATAACAATAAAATGATGAAATAGATGGAATGGTAATGACAAAAGAGAAAACTGAAAGAACAAATTTGTGAGGAAAATGCTGATACATAAAAAAAAACAATAACTTTTACAATAAGAATTACCAAAACCAATCTAAGAAGAATGTGAAAAAAAATCTTTAATTTTAAGTAACTGACTTATCAAGACAGATGCTAAAATTAAGATTTGCTTATATGTACAAAACTTTTTATTAAATAAATATTATTCTACCTTCTATACATAAATATGCATCCTTCCATGTCATGTTCAAAGCTTTTGGAATAGCATGACCAAGTCGAATACTTATCACCAAATCATCCCATCTGAAGTCAAAAAACAAAATATTGTTAAACTTTACACAAAAAAAAGGAAAAAAAGGAAATTAAGGCTTTGAAAATTTTTTTTCACAATTAATTTTTTTAATTTAATGACTGTGTATGTCTATTTACTATTCTTAGCAGGAGTAAAAAGTTCACATTTTTAAAAAATAAAATTAAAAACTCACTTGAACTCAAGAGCATAATACTTGAAGAATCCAAAAAGTAACTCCCCAAGAGACTGTTGATTTTGTGAGCTAAAAAACAAGAATTCGTTAAAGTAATTTTTAATTTTGATTTAAAACAATTTCAACCTTCACTCTATCACATTTATCTTCTCCACACATAAAAAACAATCTTTTAAAAAACTATCAAACTTACCAATTACATGGTATTAGGTCAGCTGGTTCAAACATAGGAAGGTCATCAACATTTCGATCAAGAGAGAAAAATTGCTATGTAAATATATAGAAAACTGAATAAAATCAATATGTGTATAGGAAAAGTAAATTAACAGTATTACAAAAGTGAACCCAAAAGTGAAAAAATTACATACTGTTTCATATAAGAGTTTAAGAAATGCAAAAATGCAAAAGCTTAAAAGAATTTAAATTTCAATTCAAAATATCATACAGGATACTCTTGCTGTATAGCAGTCAGTACAGGTGGACGACAAAAACCTAAAGGAAGGAACAGGAGACATAAAAAAAAAAAAGAGAGAGAAAAGAACTTATGTTCAATCTGTTTGCTGTGGGTGATTTTTTTTATTAACGACTAAATTATGTATGCTTGAAAAAAAATAATTTTGAGTTTAAAAAAATTCTTCTGCTAAAAAAAATACTTGAAGATTAAAAAAAGTCTGTTATTTAAAAAAACATGACTTTCTTTGTAAGTAATGTATAACCATCATGACCAAAGAATAACTGGAAAGAGTTCCTTGGCTTGCATCATTTATGCAACGCGATTTTGCCCAACACTTTACTGCCATTATTAAAGGTCGTACACGTTCATCAACTGGAAAAAAAAAATCATTTTTAACACAATAGGTTGAGCAGAGAAGCTCAATTTATTTAACTTTTTATCAATTTCTTTTAGAAGTTGATTGGACTGAATACCTTTAGAGTAAGTACGAAGAAGATGTGTGTTGCGAATTCCCTAAATGCAAACAATGCATTCAACAAAAAACTTATTATGCATGAATACAAATTTTAAACAAAAGATCAAGTTTAAACTGAAGCTGAAATTTTAAATTGAATTATTTACAACTTAAATCATGATGAAATAGAAAAACTTACAATTGAGTTGTTTGTATTTATATCACATTCACATCCACTAAAAATATTCAAATAATTGAATAATACCTCAAAGGATGCTGTAAACCAAAGTTAGCGGTTTATTCAAATACTCATATAGATTTATGTAATCACAAAGTAATAGTACTGGGATAAAAGAAGCAGTTGATATGATTATTTATATAGATGTACCTAATCTCAAAGTAATAATGCTGGGACAAAATGTTCTGTGAAGCATATTATATTATTGAAATTCAATTATACAGTTAGATCCTTTTTCGTATAATTTATTTTTCTTTTTAAAAACATTTCTAACTGCAATCACATAAAAAACTCAAAAAAATGCTTTTAAAGAACTTTTCAACATATTTTAATCAAAAAAAAAAAAATTTAAAAAAACTCCTTGAACAATATGATTACTATGTTATTTTACAAAAAACAAACTACTTTTGGGGCGATGAGATTTCGATGTAATTTTACAAGATGTGTGCTAATATTGCTTTATATTTTTGTTTATTTTTCTAATAGTGTTTATTTTCTTATATTATCTCTAACATTTTTTAATAACTCTTTTATTTTTATTGAACTGATCCAAACTTTGTAAAAACTTCAGAATTTCTTTTTAGAAACATAACACCCCCTTAATATTCAATCATATTGAAAACGACGGTTGTTTTGTAAAGAGAAAAATATTATTTTTCTCTTTACAAACCAACAACTTCTGCTGGAATACAATGTGCTTCATATGGATGCTACAATTATAACCATGATTTTGAAGATGGTCAGGAAATAAAATCAAATATTAGTATGTTTTGTTTCCTACACAGTTGAACTTGAAAAGAAAATCTGGTGTCAGCTGATCAAAAGGCAAGAAAATTGGGATTTTTTTTTCAAAAATCAACAAGAGATTTTAAGAATCAATTTCCCAAAAATAAGATCTTTAATCTTCCAGGCATTACAAAGAAACAATTAGTTAATGGAGCGAGTTTTTTGGTTTTCTTTATTGGTGGTGATCTTATTTTGATATCATTAAATGGGAGTTTGCTAACGCTGCATCTACTCTTAGGATAGACCACAAACATGTCTCTGATGTACAGTCTATCAATTACCCATTTAGCTAAGATTTTTTGAATAGATAAAAGAGAACATGTTCCTCTTTTTCCAGCTGGACGTTTTCAAAAAAGAAGTTCTAATTCTGCTGTATGCATATTTATAGCAACAAACATAATTCTGTCTTGTTTTTTTAAGCTAGCTGCACATACACCTTTATACAGAAAAAATCCTTACTATGTTTTGTTTAAATTGTAAAACTTATTTACAATAATTTAAAATCACCTTTATTCACTTTGATTAAATTTTTTTTTTACTCACTTGGCTGAAGACATGTGTTATTTATTCACTTTCTCAATGTATTTATTTATATGTTCAATCGTAAAGTTTGGAACAATGTCAAAACAAGTCAAGAATGTTAAGCGTCTTTGAACAGCCATCAGTCTGTTTTAAGTTCTTTATTTCCACTAGCAGTTTTTTACTGAAGCACTGAAGATCATCAACAATAACTGGTGGTTCTCTTCTTTTCTTTTTAGCCTTTTTCTTTCTGGTGTTGGATCCCTATTTGTATTACTTCTAATCTAATTAATGTATATATAAAAATAAGACAAAAAATCTCAATAAATTTCAACCTTGAATAACACGGAACATTTGTGATGTCCAAAAAAATTATTTTAAATCTGGAAGTCCCCCCCCCCCTCTTACAGAGGGTCTGTTGTATAAATGTTACTTATTCTTTCTCCCCTGTACTACAACTAGTTTTTGAGGTGATGTAGATTATAAGAATTTAGACTAGTGACAACAACTTTCATAAATGAATCATCACTGTCATCTTCTCTAATTAATCATGAAAATTAAAGTAAATTGTAATTTCCTCTAGAGAAACAAACATAACAATTACAACTAGTATACCATCAATCAACTCTGATTCTTCATAAGTTAAATTTAAAACTGACAAGTTGATTGCAACAAAATTTTAATCTCCTTTTTCATGACATTAACTTAAATTCTTTCTTGAGTTTATAGAAGAATATTTTACTTTTTTGTTTACATTTTTACAAATTTATGGTCTTGAAACATTAAAAAAAAAAAGATGCTCTCTTACATGGGTGTTATGGAAAAGGCATTGATTAAAGCTCAGCTAATAATTATCATTTTTGTAAATAAAAAGTAAAAAAATCAAAAATCCAACTTTTATTGTTATTTGTGGTAGCACAATCAAGTGGCCAAATATAAAACAAACAAAAAAAAAATTGATTATGAAATTTTTAACATGTCAATTTTCTTTTCACTTTAAGTGTTAATTAAATTGTATTTGTTCAAGAAAAACCTTAAATCTTACAATAAAAATATTTAACAAAAATATCTGACATGGTTATAGGATTTTAAAAAATTGAGAGATCTTATATACATAAATCAGTCAAGATAACTGATGTAATCATAATAATACTCCCAGAGTATGGTTTTAAATAATGTATGAAACACAGTTAGTGGAATATGTGTTAATTACACATAATAAATAATGACATAGATAATACATATTTACTTATCATTAATGACATAATACAAAATAATTTACCATTAATGAGTGTTTAGCATACCTAACAGTATCTCTGAACTTTAATATAGGAACTTTAGCACGAATGAATTGTATGTTACGAATGCAAGCTGAGTAAAACAAATTTTGAAATTAAATTTAAATAATGTCATTAAATGTAATATGCAACCCCCAAAATTTAAAAAATACATAAATATTTAATTTACACATTGATTTTAGTAATTTCTGAAGTTGTTTTAAATACCAGCATGCTTCACTTCGTTGATCTACCTGCAAACAAAAAAAAATGTGTTGAACACACAATGACAGTTCTGTTGGTTAGAATAAAAGAATAAGGTATTAGTATGAGACATTTACTTGTCGTGTATGAGTGAGCATTAAACAAAAATCTGCATCAGAATTGTTGCTTGCAAAACCATTACATGATGAACCAACCAAATGCAAACTACATGCTGAAAAAGTTATTTATTTAAAATTGATCATATATACCACAATTCAAAATGACAGTCAATATCTTATCTGTCACAGATGAAAAAATTGATAAATAACCTGGAAATTGCCTTCTAAACACTGACAATAGGGCAGAGCGAAGGTTTAATTTTTTTTGAAGCATATCTATAGATTGTTGATGACTAGTAGAGTAGTTTAGCATCTCATTTGACAGCTAAAGATAAAAGAAAAAGGTTCATCAAAAAGTAAAAAAAAAAATAACCCAAATAATAACAAAAAAATATTTTCAAACAATTTACTGAAATATTCAAAAGATTAGCAAAAAAATCTAGTGAAATTAATTATAAAACTTATACCTTATCATACTCAGAATGTTTAGAATTATTACATTCAGATAATTCAACAACTGATTTATGACTTTTAGACCAAAATTGGTCTGGATTTTGCATATGTTGACGTTTTCCATAATGGTTATCAATAACTTTGGACTTATGTGTCACTTTTGAAAAATCTCTTTTTCTTTTATCGAAATTATTAAAAGGTGGTGCCTATAGTAAAAATAGATTTAAAAATATAACAAAAAGTCATAATAATAATTTTTTACAAAAATATGTTTCAAATATATACAGTAGTTTCAAGGAAATAGGAGTGTCAAGGTTGTTAATTTTTTTTTAAACATAAAAAAAGTAACCATATTTGCTAAAGACATATTTTTTTTAGCATAACAAGAAAAATGTTTCTCTACAACTTGACTACCAAATTCCCTAGTTCATTATTCTTTTAGTAATTCAGTTTATTCGTGCACATGTAATAATATACAGGAAATTGTGAAAAAAGTAGGCAAACTATTAAATTAATTCCCATTCAGTTTTCTTATTAAACTAATTGCTATTCATAATTATTATATAAATCAATGCCTTATCTTTTTCTAGAAACACTTTCATAAAATGGAGATTTACAATGAAGAGATTATTTATTTCCAAGAATTGAGCCAGAAATATTCTGAAAGCATTTAATATGAAAAGTGACATCCAACATTATCTTGAGTCCCTAAGGTTAAAAAGAGCATGCCAAATGCAAGTAAAAGTCAATTCAAGGTTAAGTTATTATGAACTTATCCTAATTAAAATGTTGACATTAGGTCAATATTTACTTAGGAAAAACAACTTTTATGCAGTTGTTAAAAAACCAATGATGACAACCCAAGATAAGCTAACAAGATTAAGTTGGTGTGAAGAGAAAGTTGTTTAAACTTTTTGAGTGGAAACAATTATTTTTTATTGATGAAAGTAACATTGAAGTAATAAACAGGAAAAGCAAGAGTTCTTCTTAAAAATTTTAACTTTGGAATTTATAATAATCCCCTTGTTCTACCAAGGTTGTAAGGTTGCGTACCTTTAAGATTAATGAAAAAGAGATGCAAAAAAGCACATAAAAAACAATTTAAATGCTAGTTTTTTTTGTTTGTTTATTGCTGTAAGAAATTTCATTTATCATTTTTATCAATTTTTTAAATAAATATGTATGATAATATTTAAAATACAATTGCATGCTTTAGTATAGCACCCTGATGTGAGTTATTTAAGAACAGTTTTTCTTCAACACAAGAAAAAAATTAGGTCACTATCATCTTTAGTTTTTATCTAATGATACTTTGAAAAAGCCTTTGAAAAAAAACATCTTTATGGCCTTATTTTTTGAAACCACTGTATAAATATATGTTTTTGTATATTCAAATAATAACATATTACAATAATAGTATAAAAAATTTTGTTTGATTTTTTATTCAATTTTTAATTCAAGCCAAACATCAATTAAAAAAAGGAAAGAAATAAAAACCTCTCTTTTGTTAACTACAGGAGTTAATGCAGGGACCTTAACACTTAAAGCATTTCTCCAGATAGGACTTGCTACTTGAAATCCTTGTTGAAGATTACGCAAATGTGTTGTGACAATTGGGTGAGGCTGAGTATACTTGCGAGTTTTCTCCTCGAGTGATTCTGATCCAAAAAACCTTCTGCCTTCATAAGTCATTGCATGTAATGTTTTTGGGATGATCTAAGTAAAGTCAAATTATCTAGTTGACTAATTCATTACAGTACAACTGCTATATTTAGAGTTTGCATATAAAACTTTTTCTTATAAGATTTATAAATAAACTTTAGATAATTATAGCTATGTATAAATAATGCTAAATGTCTGTGCTTGAATTTGTGAAGTCATCAGAAGATGTAAAAATATATTAAACATATTTGGTTATATGGCTACTAATTTTGCTATACTCTGAATTTCCAAATTTAGTTACCCTTTTTAGATCGAAAATTTAGAGAAAAGGCTTTCCTCCGAGCATAATGCTGTAAATTTTAAAGGGAAATATTATTTTAATCATTTCTTCACTTTACATTATTTCATTACAGTTGAAACATTAAATGCGCAGTACGTTTTGGCATTTGAACAAATTTTAGATTTAAAAAAATTATCTTATGCATGGATTAGACTTCGAACTATTTCACAATTAATAACCAAATAATCATATAAAAAATATAGCACCTTAGGCTATTTGATAAATTTTTCTTAAATCTCGAAAGGTTTAGGATGTATTTTAAATATTGAAGTAAAATACATTTTTATAGGCAAAACCTGCTAAGGTATCCGTACCGAGTACTATAGCATTAGTGGGATACAAAGCTCAATAAAATTGGTCCGTGTAACTTATTCAAATTACAGACTTGTGAAATGAAGCATTTTTATTATTTACATTGTTATCTTAAATATTTATGTTAATTTATTTTTTTTAAATAAATAAAATAAGTTAAAATCAAATTACATTTTGTTTGACAAACTTCTAAATTAGTAATTATGTCTCAATATGTCATTTTGTTATTTTGACTATTATTTAAAAGAAAACATTTTGCATACCAGATCGACGAAAGACCTTTTTGACGGAAGGAATCGGTTAGTTAACAATGTGTTATCAATGGCTTTAAAATATATCTTAATTTATCTATGTAATCATATATATGAAAAACTTTTATTTTAAATTCCCTGATGTTATTTGATGTTAACATATTTATTTTTACTATTATGTAATGTTCATCTTTGACCAGTCCAAGTATCTATTGTGTGAAAAAAGTTCAACTGCAATTATAAATTAGTAGAAATTATTGTTGATTTCGAAAAGTTTCGTGACTTAGTTTAATGAATTCTGAAATACTCTTCAAGTATATCCCTCGTCTTTTTAAAGTGTTATTATTACTTCGAAAGTAATTTTTTAAAATTATTTGTGTGTCTAAATAAAACTTCTTTAGAAAGATTGTTTAGATGTTATAAATGAAGTTATACACCTCTCACTTATAGTTATTGCTATAGTTGGTCACTAAATTTGAATAACACATACATCTCATCTTCATCTAGTTAATGAAATTAAGTTATATTTTAGTAAAACATTTAAGTAGAGTTGCAGTTACTATCAGTTGATGTTCAAATGCATTACATGCTTTAAACTCACAAATCTTTATGTATTAGCATTTTTACTTTTACACTTGTAATTTATGTGAGTATAAACTATTAATATTTCTTTTCAGAAATGGCTCCTGTAGAGATAGCTGTTGGTTTAAACAAAGGTCATAAGACCACAAAAAATACATCCAAACCAAAGCCATCAAGAAGGAAGGGAGTAAGTTAACTTTTTTTTTTTTAAAAATACAAATAGTAATATCCTCCATTGTTTTACTTACTCTAGCTGATATATAAATAAAAATGTAAGAAAAAAAACTAACCACTTAAATGTAAATTCTTAACCTAAAGATTGTCTTAACTGCTCTAAGATTTTTTAAAATTTTTATACAAAACTTAAGTATGAGATTTTTCTATTTTGTAACAATCTTTTTTCTTTCTTTTTTTTTTCTTTTCAAATTAACTAAATATTTATATAGTTTTCAAGTAAATTTTTAGCTAATAGATTCTTTTAAGCTAATAGTTCTTTTGCAAGGATAGGCTATACTCTAAAATTATTAAGTAAAAATTATTTTTTAGCATACTATTTCATATATATATTTACATTTGTGATCAAATTTAGAGACCAATTAATAGGTCTTTCTGTAAGTACTAAAGTTAACAACACTGATTGGCAATGTTTTTTGTCTGATTTAAACAAAAAAAAAAAGTGAATTATTTCTTGATATAATTAAAGTTATATTTCTTGTTTATCTCTTGATAATTAAATATGATGAATCCAAGTACTTTCGTTCTTCTGATTTTCTATGAAGTAACTTTGATTCTGATTTTGTTTTAAAGTAGATATTAATGAAACGAAATTATTATCTAATTGATGTAGTGTTTTTGATTTGAAAGCCATGTTAAAGACTGTCAAGAATGTAAGGATCTAGAGGGTCTTTGAAATATCTCAAGAAACACTTAACTGATATTTAAATTCTTTTTTTTTTTTTTTTTTTTTTTTATTGTTCTTAAGTAAAATTATCTCCTTTTTAAATAATAAAACAGTAGCTCAAAAAAAGTTCATTGTAAACAGAAAATGTATTTGCAGTGATGAAACTCATTTTGGGCAAGTAGCTTAAAAGTTATAATATTCCAATTAATATGCTTACAAAATAGTATGAAATTCAGAGGAAAATTTTCAGTCATTATCAAATCGTGGAGTTAAGGTCACAGATTGGAAAGAAAGTCAAGAAATAAAAATAGGTCCATCAAATTTAAAGCTTGGTCAAAAATTATCAGGGGGATTGATGCAAATCCAGTTTACTCTGTTTGGTGGTGTTCATAAGTCAATAATCTAATAACTCAAAAAATGTTATGACTGGAAGAGATAGAGGAAGCAGATATTTCCTGGAAGATCCCAAACAGCAATTCAGCTAAGACTAAAATGTAGGGAAAAACTGCTATGAGAAAAGTTTTAAGGAAATCAAAAGTGCATTATAATGGATGATTAAATCTACTACAAACTTGCCCTTCATCACTTTCAAGCATTTTAATAAAATCCCAGTAGGAGCAAATGGTTTCTAAAACCAATTAAAGCCAAAAAAGGTTTGGCAAGAAAATTATGGTTTGGTTAGCCATCCATTCATGTGGTCTTAAAACTCAGACATTTTTCATGATCTCTGAAGTTTACATAAAAGCAACCTATGCATATGATCCAAAACCATGATCTGACCATCTTCTAACATGATCTTGTAGCTTGCATTATTTAAGAATTGTAACTGAAAGGTACCAACAAAATGGCATCAATTTTGTTCCACAAAAAACCTGAACCAGCAAATGTGCCACAAATTGTGAAATTGAAAAGTTTTGGACAAACATAAAATATAAGCTGTGAGTTGAGTAAGGCCAATTTGCAGCAGACAATCAATTCTGTCAAATTTGGAATGTGGCATCACAAAATTTTACAAAAGTTGTCGTCTAAAAGCTCATGTGAGGTGTCTGTTAAATTACTTATCTCCAACACAATAGAGCTTTTAGAAAATATCAGTGAGATGATGTTTTCTAAAAGCTCTGTTTGTAATTTGGAGATAAATTTGTCCTAAAACCAAAAAATTATCAAAATCAGTTGTTTATTGAAATATTTCAAAAACCCTATGGTTCATTATCATTCCATACAGTCTTTAGACTTCACCTTATAAAATGGAACTAAGATACTCTTTCATGATAAAACTTCCATCCATTTGCTAAATTTTAATTTAATTTCACTATAAGCTTGTCCTACCATTTTCACATTTATTTGCAAATAAAATAGAGCAAGATGATGATTTCAAAAACTTTCGTTCTTCTGATTTTTTATGGAGATATGTTTTTGATTCTGATTGCTACTTAGCACTTTTGTATAGTGGTGTAAACACTAATTAACAGAGTGGCATGGAAGATTCAGGAAATTTTAGTTTTAGCATTTTATGCATTAAGTTAAACAAATTTAAGGAAAAAATCAGGGAGTTTATTCAAAATCACCCTGTTATACCCTAAATAATTTTCTCATTTCTTTGTTGTTGTTTTTTAGCACTTGAATAAACATGTCAAGTTTATCCGGGATATTATGCAAGAAGTTTGTGGACTTGCTCCATATGAAAAGCGAGCTATTGAGTTGCTAAAGATTAATAAAGATAAACGTTGTCTAAAGTTTGTTAAAAAGAGGGTAGGTTTATAATAAATTTAAATTAAAAATATAACTTGCTCTGAAAACTACTGGTGTCAACATTCTGTGGGAAAAAACCTACTACAACTAATTTTTTTTTGTTTTTAGCTCGGTACACACAGTCGTGGAAAGAGAAAGCGAGATGATCTTGCCCGCATTAACAAGCAGATGAGAAAAAAATAAATAAATTTCTTCTAATTAAATCTTCTTTTTAAGCAATTTAAGTTTCAAGTTAAGGGATAGCGTTTAGTGTGCATAAATGCTAAGCTAACGTTAAAATAGTCTGTCAGTCAATCCGGATCTCACCAGTTTTTATGCAATTTTTTTTAAATTAAACTTTGGGAAATCTTTGAAAACAAATAAAAGAATAAATAAAATTAAAGTAGGTAAAATGTAAGAGGCCTGCATTTAAAATCTAAAAATTGGTGTTTAATCTTGCTCAAATCTACAGGTACAGCATCTTACAATCTTCTCATTGCAATTGTAGAAGTTTTACGCGTCAGTTGAAGCCTTGGGGTACCTTCTATGACTTTAGTAATTTAAAACATGGCTCTGCAATGATATCTTTATATCACCTCACATGCTCACCCATAACCATCCAACCACAAAGACATCACATTACTCGAAGTTTATAAATCGCGATATTATTTCATGTCTAACTTCGAGACGACTGTAAAGTAAAATTTCTGGTTACTGAGAGGAATCTAAAGTAAATAAACAAAAGTTTAAAATTTAAGTCAAAAATACTTCTCGCAGAAGCGGTAACACGAAAAGTTATAATCAATTAAGTAAATACAACAAATGCAATACACCAAAAATTAAATGGTGTTGCTAGTTAATTTGAGCGAGGACGTTTCTATGAATAAAAAAAACTTTTCGCAACACTAAATTAAGAAACACGCGTTGTGGCCTAATGTCCTAAGACTAATCGTTTCATTGAGTTGCCACTTACACAAAGTTCTGTTTAATAACTATCTGCTCAGAATTTGCTATTCTGATATTGATCTAATGACCTCGTCCTAACAGAAGCATTTAAAGACTAAAAACTTAGTTCTTAAAATGCGAATTAGAGCTATAGGGAAATATTAATTTAAACTAAATTTTAACTAAACGAAAAATAGTCAGATCGATCCCATCAAACTTTTTAATAGAAAGATTTCAATATTCTTAACGCATCAAAAAATGTTAATAGTGCGGATGAGATTTTCACCAAGCTATGAAACTAATTTTGTAACAAAGAATTTAAAGGTTTCTGAAATAATTCTCTGTGAATAAGACAAAACAAAATTCAACCTGAAGTAACTTTCTCTCTTTGTAAATATCTATTGAAACAAGATGTAAATATCTATCTATTGAAACAAGACATCTCTTTTTAAGTCATTCCGAGACTAGTCTCGTTTCTTTTTTATATCACAATTTTATTGCTTAACATACGAAGCCAAACCAATTTTTTTCTTGCATATCTCTATCATCTCGCCGAAATGTAGCATAAAAATACTATTTGTTTCGAGACGCAAGCTTTTACCGCCTAAAAAGGATTCTGAAGACAGCAGGTTTATAATTTGAACTAAAAATAAAAAAACGTAAAATTATCTCGAGCTACTCATTTTTTAACAGACTGCATCCACAGGAAATAGGCGAAGAGCAACCAGTTGGTTTTGAAAATGAGAAAAAAAAAAAAGAGATTGCACTTGCTGCAAATCAAACATTAAAAGTTGAAGATAAGTTTATATTAGAAGAATTTCCTTTACTGCCTCATAAGATTGAACATGAAACTAACCACTTAGATGAGATAGAATCTAAGAGTTTGGAGAAAGAGATAAGTTTATTTGGAGCTTCCCGTGCAAGGCCAAAAAATCTTTATAAAGTTTTCAAAGCCTTACCAATAATTAAAACAACATAGAACAAGCTTTTGTTTGTCGCAGCTATTGTTTTTCACAAAAATAAGATATAGAGTGGGAGATAATACCCGCGAGAGGTTTTCTTTAAGGTTTATGGAAACTCTAAGGAGAATCATCAAATTGCTATACTAATCGCAATTTAGTAATTTCCCATTACAACAGATGAAACATTCAAAATTGAAGAAAAAAAAGTTTGTTTATTGATTCAAAAGACAGAACATGAAGCAAGCCAAAGTTGTACTACTTTTTTTAAAAGTTGTAAAAGTTTTTCATTATATTCTGTTCAAAAAAATTGTTGTTGTTTTTTTGTAAATCTAAATGACTAAGTTCACGCCTCCCCCCCCCCCCCCCAACAACTAATTAATAGTATATCTTGGTTGCTACAAAATTGAAAAAAATTATCTGATAAGATTGTCCAGGTAATCCTGGATAAATTTAAAATGAGCAATTACCCGGGTAAATTTTTCTGCCAGGTAACCAAAACACTGAATAAATTTTAAAAATTTTAAACTTCCCACGTTTTCTTAACAGAATTCTACATAAATAGAAAACCAAAAAAATAAATAAATGACTCAAATCCAGTCTTTTCTTTACCCTGTAGATGCATAGGATGTTTAAACTATTATTTTTGAAATTAGGACTTGAAAAGGTTTATAAAACCGTTTAATGTAAACCGATTTAAAGATTTCTTTTTAAAGTTAAAAGTTGAAAAATTATCAATCTTACAACGACGAAGGTAATAAAAAAATGAATTACTGATCAAAGACGTTTAATTACAATGTAAGTAGTTTTGTAAGTAGTAAGAATTAATCCAAACGCTGCACAGTATTAATTTCTGGGTCGCATATTAAGAATTTAAAAACCCATTAAAAAAGACATCTTAAAGGATTTGGGTTAAAGAAAGTCGAGAATGAAATTGGAGAAAAATTTAGAAACTTAGTAATTTCACATCAAAGACTAAAAAAAGAAGTAATAAAATTTATATTAGAACCTCGAAAGATAATTACAAATAGAAAAATTAATCTACAAATTTGAAAGGGAAAACAGAATTGTACACTTTGGTAATGTTGGAACTTACGTAACATTCAACTGCTGTTGATGATATAGAAGTTAGAGAGCCTATATACTCAGAGAGCGGATATACGGAAAACGGCGGCCATGTTTTTGCAAAACTAGTGTACGATCACACCTATGTCCGCTCTCTGAGTATATAGGTTCTTTAATAGAAGTAAATATACAAAAAAAAGTTTTAAAAAGTGCCAACTATTTACTTTAGACAAAAATTATGATGAAAGGATGAAAAAGTTTCACATGTAAGCTATGCTTAGGTACGCATGAGTCATCTTTAATTATGAATCATGCTTCGGAAGAGGGAAAGAATGAAAATGATAACTACCGTTGAATTTAAAATTAGCAGAGCGGTGTAACGTAACGTCCTACTTTAGTTAACGAGCTGATTTTTTAAGATGCGATTGAAGATGCGATTACCACTGAAGTTTTGATTGTTTTATGTATAGTTTTTTCTGTTAATCGATCACTAAGAATAAAATGAAAATTTCAAGCAAATCTCATCTGAAGATTTTCATTGTTATCCAAATATTGGGGCACACAATAGACTTTTTGTGGGTTCTTCCTATCAAAACAGACCTCGATATTTGTTTTGGGTTTAAATCTCATGTAGTCTGTTACAACTGACCCATGATTTTCGCATAGAAAAATTGCGACTCACTTGAGCTATGAGGAAATGTAGATAATTTCACAAACTCTGACATTTAAAACGATCAGATTTATTGATCGCTTCGTAATATCGCTGTTTTTTTAGGCCTTTTTATCCTGTTATTTGGAAATAATTTATCAACATTATTCGACTTTTCAATTTTTTAAAGCCTTGAGTTCAAAATTTGTATTTCTGCATAAATGAACTACGTAAGTCAGTAATACCCTCTTTTTTTAAAACTCACTAAATGGATTTATTCGAAAGAGCTAATCGTAAATAGTTTATCAAAAAAAAGTGCACAATAAAATTTTTTGTAGCTCCCTTAATCGGTGAGGCCTCCCCAGTTTGTCCCCTGACTTGTAAAAACTCCTATTTTCAGTGATTTTCATAGATAGACAAATTATACACCAATAAAAAGAGGATAGAATATTGCCTAAGAAAAACCTAAAATTAACTTTTTCAAATTATAGTCCACATTTAGTAATTTTTTATATAAATTATTAGAATCACCATAATTTTTTTTATAGAACTAAACAAGTAGAAAATAAAAAAAAAAAAAAAAAAGGAAAAAAGGGGAATATCATTCTAATGATGACTTTTAGCCTGACTTGGCAGATTCACATTACGCCAAACCCTGCATTGAGTGCATGAATAAAAAAACATCAAACTCGATTTAAAACTCTGAACATGCCGTCCACTTGAAGACCTTGGAGAAAAGCATGGTTTACAAGAATAACTGGATTAACGGTCTGGTCCACCTCTCTGAAAAATGGGTACAGAAATTTAATTATAAAAACACTCAAAACAACTTAGCAAAAACTGCTTTTGTATTTAGTATCATTGACATTCTTGTGTACAAGGTGAAGCGAAACAAGTATACATAAAATTGAACTTAAAGAATTATTTTCTTTGTAATTTTATTGTATTTAAGAAAAGTAAATATCACTTTCTTATTGGATCTTCTTTTTTCTTTTATGATTATTTTTTTTTAAATGTTGAAAAGATAACCTTAAGACACTGATATGAGTGACAGATCAGTTTGATGAATGGTTAAAACAGAGCTCAATCTTATGAACTATAAACAATGTTTAATGTTTAATGTTTCTGTTGATGCAAAAGTTTAGTTTAAAAAATAAATTGCATAAACTTATTTCAACACCTTGTACATATAGCATTGTTAAGGTAAAATTCAGTTTAAAGAGAATTAACTTACAAATAAACTAACAAACTTAGCAAGAATATTAACATAAAAAAAAAAAAAAAACAAGAAATATATACATTTCATAACTAACAACTTTATACATACCATAATATATTCTATTTCTTCATTGCTGATTAAGGGACGTTTGTATTTTAAGGGTAGATAATCAGTAATATAGATTGCTGACCCATCTGACTTGTAAATTGTTTCTCCTGGAGTTGCTGATTCAGGGGAGATGCTCTTTTGTTTAGCTTTAAACTTTTGAGACAATAAAGGGCTGTTTGTATGAAGATTCAAGTCAGGCACCTCAACTTGAAGAACTTCTTCTTTAATCGAATCTATAGATAAATGTATTATTTTTAAATTATCTTCCAAAAATGATAGATTAATATATGCATTTTCAAACTAAACTTTTTCTTTTTCATTTATATATATTTTCTTTTGTGTTATAGTAATAACTTTAAAGATTTAGTTTAAGTCAATAGTTAAAAAAATAAAGGTAAATGAAAAAAAGTTCTTTGTGCTAAAGAGAGCTTTTGATCAATTAAACTTTTAGATTCAACATTATAAATATTTCAATAAATAGATCTAATGTAAGTAAACAGTGACTTTACATAAAACTAGTAAAAGAGGTATCTTTATATTGTAAAAAATTTTGCAGATAATACATAAAACATTAAAAAATATATTTTAAGAAATGTTGAGATGAAACATAAAAATATGAAATCAAAAAAGAACAGCAATACAAAGCAGTAGCTCTGAAAGAAGACATTCAAATGTATCTAGCTACATGCGAACTACCACAACGTATTTATGGACAAATGATATAAAGTGATTTGTTAAAAAAATTAATACATCTTTTATCTATACTCGGTCTTTTCGGAAAAGCTATCAGTGGGTTTCTTGATTCAGTAAGTGTTCTAAAGTTGCAAACTCCACAGAATAATTTATTTTTGAAACCAAATACAGTGGTTTGAATACTCCTGACTACCGCCATTTTGATAGTGGTTCAAAATTACAAAAACGATTTTATCAGAGAAATGTCGAGAACTGTTTTTTCCAACTCAATAACTAAATCTGATTATTAGATTTCGAAACAAGTCATCATTTTAATTTTCTAAACCCAGCACAATGCTCACTTGTCATTTTGAAGATATTTTTACCAAGTTAACTCACTTTTTACAGAACGATAAGCAATCAGGAGGAGCGTACTTGTCTTGTGTGAGTCACAATTTGGAAAATTTATCGACCTATTTGTTATCGGTAAACTTATGTAAACTTACCATCCATAATTTTTCAAATGACACTACTTTTAAATATTTTATTAACAAATAAGAGGAAAAGTTAAAAAAGAAAATCACTTAAGATATATATGCTCTATTACTATCAGTTAAAGTTACATGGAAATAAATCATTAAATTAATGGATTTATAATTTGAGCGACAACAACCGCTTACATATTCGTGGATATTCTGCATAACAAACTTTCCGATGTTTGAAAGTTTATGCCACTTATTATTAAGTTTTTTCCAAACATCTTTTTTATTCTTTATTATTTTTTGACATTTCTGTCTAATAAAATTCTGCCTCATAAAAGTTTAATAGGAGAAAAATCGGATGCTTAGGGAGGCCTTATCCTTCTATCAAATTTTCTTATCATTTTCTAATTCACATTAAGTTTCTAATTCTTATTAAGTTTCGAGGAATGCTCTTGTCATTCCGTTTATTTTAACAATATCGCCAGTATTATTACCACCAAAAAAAAACCCACAACATGACACTACCTCCAAATTGTATTACATTTAGCGACACACATTGTTTCATGATCCGTTCACCAACTTTTTATTGAACAAATAATTTTCTCATCGAACCAAAAATTTTGAACTTTAACTCGTTTCAGCGATCACTTTTTCATGTTGTTTTGTCAACTGCAGTCCTCTTTTCTTATTTTCTATCAATCTTTTTCAATCTCTTTTCCATCAATGGCTTCTCCACTGTTGTCACAAATATTGGATTTTCTCGAGAACTATTCATACTACTTGTAATTTCTGAGTCAGTTGTCTATTTCTTTTACTAGTGGTAGAAATGTCATCTGTAGTGATTTTCGCGGAAACGGTAATCAACTATAAAACTGTTTAAACTAAACTGCAAGCAAAAAATATATATTTTGACATCTTCAATTAAACATATAGTTTTATATCTTTGATAAGGTATCTATTTCTGTCATAGGCGACGACAACGAAAACTGTTTGTTACATTGTACTATTTGTCTTCATAAATCTTAATAAGTAATAACGTATATTTAGTTAGAACTTATAATAATTTTTAATTTGATAAATAGTTAGACATATGGATAAATTAACATTTAGCAAACTCATTTTAAAAAACGATGATAGTATAAGTTATGTCGAGAATCCGGGAGCCAGCGATTTATGGTCGTCTTTCTTAAAGATGAATGTTAACAACGTCTTTAGTGAGTACGTTCTTTTGTCGAAGTGTGAAACTCAAATGGAAATCTCGAGATGGTACGAGCAGTTTGAAAACTCACGTAAAATTTTGTGTGGGGAAAACAGAATCGCCGAAAATAACCAGGTTTGTAGTGTCTTCATCTGAAACTATTAAAAAGATTAAGAACCGAAAAAACTGATCTTGTTAATGTGATTTCGAATATGTATGCTATTGACATTTCGTATTCATATTGACATTGTCTATTCTCAATAGTCGAAAGAATTGGTTTTTGAAAATTTGCAAAGAATTTAACAGTAATAGGAGCTAAACATGAGAATGTTTCTACTGATGACCTTCTTCCTTCTGCCCGAACTATTTCTCATGTTTATAGTGTGGCAGAAAAGAAGCGAGCTAAAAAGGTGTTCGAGAAGCAGAAACATTTTGGTGTAACGACTGATTTGTGGACACACGAACAGACAACAATGCCATACATTTTGCTGTAACGACTTATTTGTGGACACACGAACAGACAACAATGCCATACATTTTGCTGTAACGACTGATTTGTGGACACACGAACAGACAACAATGCCATACATCACGATTACAGTACACTATATCAACGACCAATGGAAATTGTGCTCATTCATCATTGCAACAAGATCAATGGAAGAAAAACACACGTGTGAGATTATTAAAGTCTTTTATTGAAATATACTTGATGATTTACTATATATTCATTCATTTACTTTAAACCAAATGGTTTGATAAACATTTTTTTGTTAAAACCAAATGATTTCATAAATAATTGTGTAGCTTGACAAGTCGATTCTCTTGCCTGCCATCTGTTATTCGTATGAATACACATTTTGTTTATTGTAATAACCTTTCACAAAGCTTTTATCAATTAAAATCTGCTTTCAATGTTATTGTCAATTTAGCCTTATTAATTTCAATGAATGTTTTATTAATATTTTATCATTACTACATTTTATTAATTTCAATGAATGTTTTATTAATATTTTATCATTACCACATTTTAGCTGAGGATATTAAACTCGTTACAAAAAAAGTTCTTGAAGAAATGGGAGCATGGAGATGCGACAATGACTATGTAACTGATAATGGCTCAAATTTTAAAGCTGCTTTTAAAGATCAGGTTTGGATTCCATGTTGTGTGTGCACAACCTAAATTTGTGTGCATAGCCTAGAGGTGAAAGATAACCTCTGCTTCGGTTTTGGAAAATTATTAATCTAAAAACCTTCAAAGAAAATTATTTGATTTGAACGAGACTTTATTGAAAGATGTCATCACGATGTTAACACCATTTGATACTACTACTAAACATCTTATTTGCAGGTATTTGGTTACAGATAGTAATATCATAAAAGAGTTTAAGACACATTTAAATAATGAAGCGTTATTTTTCAATAGATGAGATGCATAGAGCTGCAACTCTTTTGGATCCAAAATTTAAAAGAATTGTAACTAAAATAATGACAAAAGAAGAAATTAAAGAAGTACTGAAAAGTTTAAACAGCAAGATAGATGATTTTCCTCTAGCCAGACTCCAACAATCGCCAAATCGTCAGCCTCCTTTTTTCCAAATCAATTTTACAGTAGGTGAAGCAGAAGTATTATTTAAAACATTTTAAGTTAAATCTTCAAGGGTGTTGATGATCTAATTTAAAGTGTTAAATCTCATGTAGCTATTGAAACTCACGACTCGAATCAAAATATACCTCTTGAGCCTGAAAAAAAAGAGGGAAATACCTAAAGTCAATTTAAGTGATTTTTTTGTGGAATTATTTGGAAGTGAAGAAGCTGCCATCAATAAAGTTGACAGCTACTGGAACAGCACTGGAAGAACACGGTGACTGGATGGGGGAGAAGCAGAAACGATGGGGATGGGGAGAAACCCGATGGAGAAGGAGTGGAGATTAGGAAAATCTCTGTCCCCATGTCACTCTCTAAAAAGAAGCCATATTCTATAGGAGGAAAACAACACTTAATCTAGAAAAAAAAAGATTTGATTTTGGGATTCAGCACTTCGAAGTTGTTTAAAAGCAGCTCAAACATTGTCCACACCAAAATGTCGGCCTGTTTAATGAGACCTCTTTTGTAGTTAAAACGGCATCAAGATATTTTGTAAACATAATATTTAGGTTGCAAGTGAAACAAAAAGAAATAATACAATAGGCCATGAGTGAAGAGAGAATATTTGTTTTCAAAAGAACCTTAAGTTAAAAACTAATTACAATTTAAATAAAAACTCAAAAAAATCTTTGTACAAAGTCAACATTAAGAGTAACAACACAGTTGTTTAAAGCTTCGGTTTGGTCCATGAATTAGAGAAAAAACTGCTCCAACCAGTATCATTGGCTATCAAGTTTGACTCTAAAAAAAGAAAAATTTTCAAAAGAAAAATGTTTGGAATTAAAAAATTTTCAAACAAATGTTTTGGCTTTCAGTTCTTTACCTTTTTTTTTATTCCACTTTTCATCAAATGCTTTTAATTCGTCTGTAACAAATAGGGAAAAAGAAAAAAAAAAACGATTTTAATTCGTCTGTCACAAACAAAGATTCTAAACTTGCAACATTTATTTTGCAATTTACAAAAATAATAGATTCCTAATAAACAAGAAACCTCAAGTTTGTAATTTTGACCACTAGTGAAATAAAGTTCTGAAATTTCTTTAATAGAAACCAATATACCTTCATTCATGTTTATAAAATTTTCTGTTCTAATTTCTTCTCCAGATGGTAATTTTCTATTAATTACCGAATGTGTTTGGTCTCCAATAGATCGGCTAACCACAGTCTAATATCGCAATTAAGAATTTGTTAACATACCGTGTATTAAGCATAAAAAAAATTTTTTTTTAGAAAAGAAATTGAAAAATTCATCTATCTCTCAGAGCGCAAAGTGGTCGGCTGTAAAAAATTTGCAAGAGTGAGTTTAATCGTAACAAACAGGTTGCATATATTGTCTACTTACTTGCTCCGAGCCATCAGACAATTTCTTTGTTGTTTGGGTTTCAATAGACTAAATAAAAAGAATTTCATCTTTTAGGTTTTAAAAACGTAACAAAGAGTATATATATAAAAAAGAAAAGTACATACACCATCAGAATTGATCTTCCTCGTTGTCCTTGAAAAGTTAAATATTTCATGATTTGGTAATGAAAATTCATTAGAAGGATAGCGAGGCATATTTTTACTCAATACGTCATCTAGTGACCTTTTACCGCTTCTTATATCTTGATCGAAGTCTATATGTTAAAAAGAAAAATTAAAGAATTCTGCAACTACAAAACGAAAAACTTTAGAAACTAGTAAAAATACATCTGAAATTGATACTTGTTTTATAAATATTTGAACTTTTGCAGCACCTAATCATAGTGCATTCCTCGGTATAAATCATAAAAATGATTCATAACTGAACATTTTAAATAAATATGGTTGTCAGGTTAAAAGTTTTTTAAAAAAAAAAAAAAAAAAAAAAAACCTTTGTCACAATCTTGCTCTACATTTTTTTCTCCATCAATTTTTTGAAAGAAATCATTTTCAATAGGGAACTGAAAAAAAAAATCATTTTTTTCTTTTAAATACCTTTAAAATTTGAAATTTGTCAAAGATTTTTAAGTAAAATAGACATACTATTGAAGGTAGTTTGCCAGGAAAAAATTTGAAATCACTTTCTTCATCAAATGGAGCAGCTATCTAAAATAAAATTAAAAAAATAATAATAAAAAAATTCTGATGAAAAAGATGATTAAGAGCTAAAATAAAAACAAAAAACATTTAAAAAAACACGAAATCCTGTCGCACAAAATACCTGTGGTCTGTCATTCAACATTTTTTCACGAAGACTTTTAGCTTCACTGTCATCTTCATCATAATTATCATGATTGTCATAACCTTTAACAGAAAATAAAACTACAATACTTGCTCATTATCAAATACTCTTCTTAAATATAAAAGAAACTTAAATTAACTAAAAAAAAAAAAAGAAAGTAATTTAAATATTGCAAAAAAACAAAACTAACAAAAGATAGCAAAAACAAAGTGTTAAATAAGTTTATACTATCATTTAAAAGTATATTTTTGTTTGTAATATGTGTTTACTTATGTACATAAAGTTTACACTATTATATTAGGAAAGGGTATGTTATTTGCCTAAATGCGCAAATGTTGGAAAATCAATAAATGGAAACGGTGTTCTATACAGGTAATGCAAAGGTCTGTAGTAAGTGTCTTCACCATGTTCACTGAAAAGACAGCTAAAACAACAGAGAAAAAAAAAACCAAAAAGAACAATGGTGGTTCGCAAGTTACTCTAGGATGAAATTGATTAGCAAGTGCAAAAATTATATTTAACTAGTGAGAAAAAGCTTTTAAGGACAAACAAGTTTAAAATAATCTCAAATTTATACTATCATTTTATAATATATGTTTACTTATGTACATAAAGAACATGAATTAGATTTGAGAACTGCTATTTTAATTCTACTTATCATTTACATTTATTATCAGTAGCTTTTATTTATAATTAGATTTTAACATTTGAATAACATAAAACTTCACCATTTTGAAAATAGCATTTGAAAGTGCTGCATAAGAAATGTGCAACTTTTTACTAAAATGTTAAAACATAGTTTCATTTTTCTGTGTTGAGTATAACTAAAAATGGTTGTCTACTCTTAGAAATCTATTTATCTTTAATTTTTTGGACATTTACATAATTAGTTTTTTTTAATAATTAAAATCTATGTAACAACTACTTTAAAACAGAAAGTAATTAGGAAAAATATTTAAAAGCTATGAAATTAAATTCAACAGTTTTAGAAAGAATTTGTTTCTGTTTAATAATTAAGCATTAGAATCAAGTCAGAAAAAGATGTATATTTTAGTAAAACAGGAAAATTATCATTCATTGTAATTTTTATTAAGTTCTGAAGATCTACAGATCTAAAGCTCTAAAGATCATGAAACAATTAAAAGCAATACACCATTTGTAAGTGCTTATCTTCCCCAAGTATCTATTTATAATATATGCTCTCATTTAAAGAGAGTTAAATATCATTTAGTCATATTTTCATCCAGCTACCTCACATCTTTCATTTAAGTAAATTAAAAAACTTGCTTACTTGGAAATGATTTGAAAAACTGGTCAGGCTTTATTCCAAAACTGAAAAAGTTTTCAAAAAACCCCTCTATCTCCTCCATTAATTGGTTGCTGCCATGACTGTCTAATCCTTCTGCAGGTAGAGTTATAATATTTATTCCTTCATTTTCATGATTTGATAATATCTCTTTCCGAAGTTCATTTTCAATATTTCTACAGAATAATAAACAAAAGTTCACATCACAAAAACATAAAAAAACATAATAGATAATTAAAATTTTGCATTAAAGGCTGCAAAATCTTTTTGAAAGCTATTTAAATATACTTGAACATAACAAGAGCTGCAAAAAGTTCTTCTTTAGCATTTACCAACCAAGAAACTGGTTTTTTTAATCTTGTATTACAGTATAATCTGGAGTATACTTGATGCTTCTTGATAGTTAGACTACACAAGCACCTCTCTTACTGTTCATAAGCAATCCATTGAAAGCTACTGTTACAGTAACTTTCACAGTTACTGTAACTTTTACAGTTACTGCAACTTTCAATGGATTGCTCATGAACATGCCAGTCAAGTATTTCTATAAAACAGGTAAAATCTTCTTCACTTCCTCAGTCATTATATCCCAGGAAGAAACTTGGTCATAACTTCAGACTAATATTAAATTAGTTGGGCGATATCAAGTGTCTTAGTGATACTAATTACACACTAATCATAAGCTTGATTTCTTGTTTGCTTATTAAACTTCAATTACAGAGAATTTTTCCACATTTCTCCTCTCATCAAAGATAACAAAGATAAAGTCTGCATGATGGATTATGAAAAAATTATTAATTTATCATTCAACATGTCTTTTAATGTAGTTTACGGAAAGCTTGTCAGACATTTTCAAATAGGAAAGAGTTCATTTCCAGATGAGTGGTATAATACAATAGATTGCATAATTCCCTACTTCAATTGTTATTGTTATATTCATGGTCTAACACATGTCTTACCTTGAAAGGTTTGTAATATGTATTCTTTGAAGATGTAAATTTTTATATTTACAGTATTAATTTGACGGGAACAAAATGCATGGCATTTACTGTTCAACTATACTTAACACTGGTAGACAACTGACTTCTCATTATTGATTACATAATAATTAAAGAACACTAAAATTTTAAATAAGCTTGATCAGAAATTTTTTGTGAACTCCACATTTCTCATCAAAACTCACCAATTAAACTTGATAGTTCTTCTGTTTGTCTTACATGTCTGAGCAAATCCCTATCTACTCTATCAAATAAGATTAAAACTTAAAACTAGATGGAAGATGTAGAGTTTAGAGTATAATTCAGAAAATACCATTTTGCAAGTTTAAAGAAATGCAATAAAGCTAACAATAACAGATTTTGCTATTTAAATAAACTGATGTTGGTTGTGGATATCATTAATACTTCAATCGCAAACACATAATTTATATACTTTATTATATTTTATAACAAAATAAAATGCAGATTTTTACAACTATAATCATTTTTTTAAACTTACGCAGGTAAGCGTGAAGGATCCTCATTGTTATAAGTTTGAAATTTATTTTGAAATATATTCTTGAGAATATCAAACACACCCATAATAAATCTAATTATAACATTCTTTAACACTAAAGAAAAAGTAAACTAATTGCATTAAAGACAACCAAAACAATAAAACAACTTAATTATAAAAATTTACAACACGGACAACTTGCAATAAAACTTGAAAAACAAAAAATCAACTGGCAATAAAACTTGCAACACTAAAAAATATCTTGCAACTAAGTTCTATAGCAACATGAATTTTATCTTCTATGACTGAACTGTTTATTATATAGATGGGCTTTATGAAGCAGAAAAATTAGAAATATTAATGTTAATAATATATATGCTTTAGTACTTTTCTGAAAACAATTTTAAAATTGTATTCAATATTTGAAAATGTTTAAATTTTAAGTACATTTTCTTAGAAGCAAAAACAGAATGACAAACTATTAGGAGGTTAACTTAATTTTGAGGGTTTTTTATTATCATAAACAAAATTTTTGTTTCTAAATAATGAAAAATGTATTTAATCAAAATAATTTCTGTCAATTGCAACAACTTTCTCCCATCTTTTTGGCAACATGAGTTAAATTGTAAAAAATATTTTCTGGTTTTTGAGCTATCCAGCATTCAAGCCAATTTTTGGCTTACAAATATAATTGCTCCATCAGATTATAATAAAAATGATAACTGATGGAGCGCTCGTTGTCATTTCGATCAAAATTACCACTTTTAAATCATCTAAACCAGTATTCGCATGTTTTAACCGATGGTGCATGTTCTTCATAAGTTTCTGCAAGCAGATGATGACTTTCAGCATCAGATTTCTTTTGATTAAAGAATAAAAGCAGCGCATGCCGCAAATGATCTTTTGAAGGCTTAAAACTGGTCATTTTTAGTTAAAAAAAATTAAATTTTTGTTCAAAATTTACTAAATAAATTATGCTAAATTTTCAAGATTAATTACTAAATTATAATTTAAAATGCTAAAATCATATTTAAATTTAAAATTTATGCTTATCTTAAAAATTTTTAAAAACCCTCAAAATTAAGTTAACCTCCTAATATTTATATTCTGAAATACAGTCTAAGAAAATTATGCAAAGAAATTTGATTTATAACTAAAAGATTTAAGCAAAAATAAAACCCAAGTCCCTCAGTATGTTTTATTTATTCAAAAAATTATACCATACTAAGTACAAAAAAATATATAAAAGAAATTAATTTTAATTGAAAAGAAAAATATATAAAAGAAATTAATTTAGAAGAAAAACCTCAACAAACTAAAACACAAAATAAAACTTTTTCACAAACTAATTATTATAAAAACAAAAACAAAACATTAAAAAATTTGTTAAAAAAAAGAGAACTCTAAGGTGAAAAAAAAAAAAAAAAAAAAACAATAGAAATTTATTTAGCAACCTGTTCAATGAAAATCAAATTTACAATCTAACACTAAATTTTTTTGCATCTTCTTATTTAAAGATACAACTATTAAGAGTCTGAACAGGAATCAAAACATGTTTCAGCAGATAGCTTTAGCGTCATGACTAAATCCTTCCCAGAGTTGCACAAACTGAAATGAAATGTTAATGAACAAATCAAATTTGGATAAGCATTTCTCTAGTTACATTAGGGTATATAAATCATTTTTAGATTAAGACAATTTTACTCATCCACAAAAAAATAAATAAATAAATAGATAAATAAATTAAAATACATTTTAAAAAATATTAATTTTGCAACTGGTCTAAATGCTGTTAACAAAAAAATATTGATACTTATAATCAATTTTCTCATTGTCCTTTTAAATATATGCAAAAAAAATTGTTTTAAAAAAACTAACCTGTTGCTGCACATTAAGCAAAGACTCCAAATAAGTGATGATCAACTCCTTGAAATCTTTCACTCGCATTTTCTAAATGAATTGTAAATGAAAATATTATTGTAAATAAAAATTAAAAAATTCAGTGCCAAAAAAAAAAAAAAAAAAAAAAAAGAAAAAAACCTCAAATCTAGCCATTTCAATTTTGATTGTTTTTGAAATTGTATTAAAGTCATCTTCTCCTTTTAGAACTCTTTTTTCCCACTAAAACAGCAATAAAAATTAAACTGAGCAACTTGAAAAAACCAAATATATAAATATTCCAACTATTACACAAAGCAATTAAAAATTTATTTTATTTAAAAGATTAAATATTTCTTTATTTTGTTAAAAAAAAAAATTACAGCACTGCTACATCAAATCGGGAATTAAATTTTTTTCTTGTTCTTAAAAAACAAGAAAAGAAGTCAGCTCAATTTGCAGGAATTAAAATAAATATATCAAAACCCTCGCATTTGCAACTTTTGGAGAAATTTCTTTTAGGCATATTCTCATCTTTAATGGTACTTGGCAAAAAACAGAGTTAGGTTCAATTTTCCATTTGTTTTTATTACCCAATTAAAAAAGCATTTTTCAAAGAAATAGGTACACAAAAAATAAAACAAAAAAACAAAAAATATTCAAAGAAATAGGTAAACACAAAAATAAACACAGACAACAGTGAGAGGTTTTATGGGAACAAAACCATTAAAAAAATAAATTTATTAGTTGTTTGAATAGGTAGCAATTAACATATATTTTTAGCTCACTCGAATTAAAACTATTATAATTAAAAAGTATAAAGTTAAAACTAAATCAAAGCAAGCAACTCTATTAGAAAAGACAAATAATTTTAAAAAACAAAACAAAACAAAAAAACAGTTCAATAAAAATACCTCTTTCACTTCATCCTGTGCAGGACCTAACTTATCAGATTTCCCTGCCAGTTCTAATTTTACCAGTGCCTCTCGTTTCTTTGTCAATGTTGTTTGCCCACTCTGCCAACATGACCACACTTTAATACGCTGCGCAAATGCAGCCTAAAATTAGATTTGCTCTAATTTAGTATCATTTGTAATGGATAATTTAGAATTACTTTTCATTTATTTTGTTATAGTTGATTACTTTGCTAGAAATATTGAGTGTTATGTTCAAAATTTAACTTTAAGATGATTAAATCTTCAAGTAAATTGACACCAAATCTTGCAAAAAAATATTAATAAACATAAAATAGGCTGTTTTAGCACTTGGCAAGTAGTGCAGGACCTAGGTACCCAAAACACAGGTATCTATGTATGCATTAAAACATGACACATTAAGTTTTAATGCCATAAGACACTCCAGTAGTTAAAAATATCTGATTTTAGGCACACAAAAATTTTCTTATTTTACAATACTTAAAAAATTACAACTTAAAGAAAAAGAAATATTTCAGAAAAAAAATGCCAATATTAAATAAATCACATGACATTTTCCAACAGTCTCCATTAAAAGCAATAGTATATTCTATTTTCATCCAAAAAAGATCTGTTGAATAAAATCTGTAACCATCAAGAAGAGTCTTTAATTTTTACTAAATTGTTCATTTTTTTATTAAACATTTTTATTAAACATTTTTAGGTTTAACATTTAAGGAACATTTAAATCTTAAACCTAAAAATTAACAATTTAATATTAATATGTAATACCTTCACAGCTCCAATAAGTGAGATATATTCCTTCAATGTTTCAGCCAATGTGTAAAAATCCTTTAAAACCTAAATTTTAAAGGTAGCTGTATTTCTTTGTTAACATCTATTAAAAATATATCTACTTATATGCCAACATATCTATTTAAAACATATCTATTTAAAACATATCTATTTATATACATTAACATATCTATTTAGCATACTAAATCCTAAATTTTAAATAATCTAAAAAAAAAAAGTTGAATATAAAAATCTCAATAACAAATATTTGTAAAAGCAGAAACAATTTGACAAAAACGCTGTAAATTATTTTAATAACTATACTCATAATCAAATACTATAATATCATAAACTACTAATCAAATTGAAATTTTTTTATTTGCTAACTACAGTTGTGATGCACAAAGTAAGTTTAAAACTGTAATTTTATTTTTTATTCATTAAATATTACAACAGAGCATAAATTCAACAATTAATGATAACTAAAATCCTAACTATATTTAAAACTCTTAACATAGCTTAAAAAAACTTTAATTATTGCATTAATGAAAATTATCCTGCACCCTAAACCTTTATCAGCAAGATTACATCATCAAGTATTGATGGTGTTAGATTTGACTTTATTGATTTCTTAAATAATATAAATAAATGTCAAATGATGATACTTTGCTTTCAAGGAACTTATTACCCCCCTTGGTTGAGGTATAGAACTTGTATTTGTTGACAACCACTTTAACTCCATTGCTTTTAGCTCATCTACTTTTGGGTACAATGGACAGTTATAGAGTATTCAGCAATATTCCAAACATCTCTTTGAAAACATTTCAAGTAACACTCATAACTACTCTTCAAATAACAGTTTATCCATCAACATTTATAGGTTTCTCTCTTTAACACTTCCCATACTTAGTGATATTTTTACTTTTTCCATACTGATGTATTTTTCGTCAAATTTATCTTTTGAGGCAATTCCTTTTTCCAACAGCATAAACCCCGCATACATCCCTTTTCTAATTTTAGCATGACACCTCTTGTTTAGGAATAAGCCTGATAATCCTAACAGCAAAATATTTTAAGACTGAAATTCACTGCAAGATTTTTGTTCTTTATCACAAAAGTGATTTTCATTGAATTTAGATAGTTTGGAAACACTTATAACTATTAGAAAAAAGTTGGGAAAGGGGCAAACATGTTCATGACAGAAAAAATAGTTTAAAATATAGGGGTTTGATTTATGAAGTCGATAGATATTTTGTTTCGACCATCTAAATATATTCAAATAATATAAAGTTCAAATTGTAGGAGTTTCAATTGTACAGATTTTGCTGTGTGTACAGTGTATGATGTACAATGTATGATTATGTGATGCAGAAAAATTTTCTGTACAAAAGTGTAAGTATAAACAATGGAACTATTATTCTGTTAAAACAAAAAAATGACATTTAAAACAAAAACAAAGAATAAAAAAAAGTAAACAAATACAAAAAAATATAGATAATTTTTTGAAATGTATGTATGTATGTATGTATGTATGTATGTATGTATGTATGTATGTATGTATGTATGTATGTATGTATGTATGTATGTATGTATGTATGTATGTATATATGTATGTATGCATGCATGCATATAGCAAATTAGCTGTAGATTGATAAAATTTTCAAATCTAAGACACAAATAACAGCAAATAATAGCTGCATTTTATTATTTTTATTAAGCAAATAGAGCTACCTGTTCTTGCTGCACATGCTCTATTTTTTCTTCTAGCTCAGCAAGCTGTGATAATGCACGAGATAAGCCAGTATGCTCTTCACAATTACCTTTGGCACGAAAATAAAAACATATTAGAATTGGTTTTTAATTCTAACAACAGAAAAGTCAAATCAGCAAACTATTAATCAATTACCTACCAAACTTTATGACAAATCTTACATATAGTGACTGTAGAATGTGTCTACAAGTTTAGCCAATTACTTTTACAAAAATAACTTGAATGACAGAAAAGTAATAACTATGATAAGCACCAAATATTTTGAAAATAGTTTCTTACTTAGTAAAGAACAACTTTTTGCAAAAGCAGCTGTGTTGACACAAACATCTAAAACATATATTTAGAAATAATTGACAAATTGGGTAGTAAAATAAATGAAGTAAGAACTTAAAGCAAAATAAATGAAATAAGATTTAAAAGAAATGCTTTCACTAGAAAGTCAAACAGTACATTTGAAATCAAACTTTATAAAACAGATAAAATGATTGATTTTACTATCAATAATAAACTAAAATATTTTGGATATCCTTGAACTTTGTTAAACCACATTGATAACATATAAAATCAAAACTCATTAGAATCTTGTATGAAACTCTTGTATTCTCAGATATTCTAAAATTGTAACTTGTACAGAACAATAGAAGAACAGTTGTAATAACTTACCTTTATTACTTTATGTATTCATGAAATAATATCACAACATAAATGAATGTATAAATTATTAAAATGTATGAAGATTGAAGTTACCCCTTCTGATGCTTACTAACACTTCAGCTGCAGTATGAAGCTTACTAAGTTGTTGATCCAGAACTTCTATTTGGTTTTGTTTTTCCTCAAACCACTGCAAATAAACAGCAAAATTATCACTTTTTGAATCACAGAACTGATCAAATAAAGAACAGAAGGATAAGGGAGCAAATAAGAAGCATTTAAAACAAAGCAAGACTTTGAAAAATGATTTGTAAGTGAAGAAACTCTCAATTTAAATAAGTACTAATAATCTCTTGCTATACTGAATGTTTTCCATAAAAAATGTAGCTATCATGATAACTATACTTACAGTATCATTTTCTACCATCTTGATGGTAATTTTAGAGACAGCATCACCAATGCCTTTAGCAAGTCGTGATAAGCCACCTTTACTTAAGGCAGAAGTATTTTTTGCTCTAGGTAACTGAAAAAACAGAACCATTATAATGTCCAAAAGTGTCACATAAAAAGCTAAGAGGAAAAGCAAACTGATATAGAATTTCTGTACTATTGATATAGGAATGTAAGGAAGATCCCTACCAATTAGTGTAAGAAAATTAAATTAATTTATCAAAAACCTCTTCAGCTTCCAAGAACTCCTTGAAATCTAAATCTTCCACAAGTTGAGAGTGCTTGGCTAATCGATTCATATACCTAAACAACATTATTCTTTTGTTTAATTAAAATTTACCTACACTATTAGATGCGTGAAATACTTATCTTTGGTAATAAACTTAGGTAGCAGTGCATAATGTAGGAAAACTAAAAAATGTAGCCACAAAAAGTAAAAAACTTATACTTTTCTAATTCATGCTGTCTTCTTTCAACAAAATCAGTTGATGATTGATCTTCTTTTGAGCTTTTTACCATAACCATACCTGAGGAGAGGAAACAGAGTACAAAACTGCAGACAAGAATCTTATTATTAACAAAGAACTGAATAAGAAAATTACAGTAAAAAAAAAAAAAAAAAAAAAAATCATTAAAACTAAATACAATTTAACATACCAACAACAGACTTATCTGGTGGAGGAGGCACAATCCGCCCCAAAGCAAGATGTTTTTCATTTAATCTTTCATGCAAACCAAGAAAATCACTAAATCTACGCTTAACACACATCTCTGGACTTTTAAAAGATGGAATAGATGTCTATAAAGGAATTGTTAATATAGGAATTAGTGACTCGTTAACTATGTTTGTAAAATATAAAACAATTTTATAGAACAAACTTATACTGTAATATATCTTAGCTTAAGAGGTTTGGAAAACAAATTTAAAGGACTTGCCTGAGTGGTCACATTATATGCCATGTATGCACTCATACCATCACCTATCCAAAAGTATTATTATATTTATTGTGTTTCAGATATTTTTTTAAAGAAACGTTAAAAAAAAAATAATAATAACAATAAATTAATAAATACTAAATAAACTTTTTATTCTTATAAGAACAATTTTAAACAATTTTTGACAAAAATATTCTATTTCTTAGAAATCAAATGGTAAAAATTTATAAATTTAAATGAAGTAGAAATATATATATTAAATGAAGTAAAATTTAAATGAAGTAGAACTTATAAGTTATAAATTTAAATGAAGTAGAAATAATTTCTACTTCATTTAAATTTATAAATGTATGCATTAAAAACTTCTTATAAGTTTGAAAATTTCACGTATAGATAAGCATAAATCATAATTCACTGAAAAGTTTTAATAAAACTAACTAAATATAATATAACATAAATACCAATTTTTATTGGATCAGAGATTTTAATGGTGATGTCAAATGTATCACCACCTTCTTTTTCAAGTTCCTAAAATGTTAAGAATATATTATATTCAAGTAGCTCTACTAGCTTTTTTTTATACCAGGTAGAAAAATCAGCATTGTTTTTACTTACTCAAAAAAAAAAAAAAAAAAAAAAAAGAGAGAAATAGATTTTAACTTTAACATTTAAGCAGTGCTGTAGATTTAAAGCAAGATTGTTAACCACCTTATGAAATTATTCTGCTATCAACTTGCAGATAATTTTTAAATCCAAAAATAAGTTTATTAATTGTCCAATAGACTTAAATTAAAAAAAAAAGCAATAAATAATAGCAATTTTATATACCTCGTCATCTTCATAAGCAACTTTTTTTTTGTCACCACTTGCTTTGGGTATAGTGGTACTATCAAACGTTGGTTTGTTTTCATTACTTACCGAAACTTGTGAATTTTTATCTTCATTAAATAAATTATCTTCGTCGATTTCATTTTTTATAAATGGAGTTTTTTTATTAGTATTTGATCCAAATATATCATCATGCTCATCCTCGTCCGCCATTTTGAGAGTCTCGTAGGTCACGTGAGTAAATAATACAAAGTTTTGATCGTAGAATAAATATAGGTAAACTGACTGCTTTATAAAAGATGCCATTCAGAATTTCTACGTTTTATATTTTACACTATTTTAAACATAATTATACTTATAAAAAAATTCTAAACATGTCCAACTTTGATTGATTTTAATTTCCGTATTTTCTAGAGTGGTTTTTAGATTGAAACAAGGTCGTGACCATTAACAGTACCAAAACCTAGGCAAGTCAAGACTATTTTATTCGATTAAGTCAAAGAGACTCCGAGTTTGTGAGTAAGATTCTGAGAAAGCTTTTGTTTAACACTTGAAAAACTAACCAACGCGAGAGATAACAGTCTCATAGGCAAGGCTGGATTAAGGGTCTTGGGGGCCGGGAGCCGAAAAATATTTGGGGCCCCATTCCTAAAAAAGTATATTTAAAAATGAATGCAAAAAACATAAGATTACTTTTTTATTTAAATAGAAACTTTTCTTGCTTTCACATTTGCAAAATCAGCGTCTTGAAAGTTTTTATTTTTTAACAGTGTTCTTTCAATTGTCATTAAACAAAGAGCATTTAAACGATCATTTAACATTGAGGAACGGAGATCATTCTTAACTATAGCCATTTTTGAAAATGCTCTCTCTGCACTACAATTAGTAATGGGAAGAGTAAGAAAAATCCGATATGCGATTTTAACATTGGGAAAAACTGATTCTAACTTATTCCTACGAATTGCGTGTAAACATTTAAGTGCTGATATATTTTTTTCATTTGCCATGAACTGGGAAAACTGGATAATTTCGTCAGGGAATTGCGTATCTAAATCTGAAGGATAAATCGTACACAAGGATTTGGCAGCAGCAACAATGATAAGAACACTTTATTTCACTTTTTCAAGTAAGTAAAAAAAGATAAAAGTTGTTCGAACTTTTTTCCAATACAGTTCGAACGTGTTCAAATTCGAACTTTTTTTTTAAAAGTTTAGAGTTTTTATTTTTAATTACATGAGAAATTAATGGAATCAATTTGATTAGAAATTGTTAAAAATTAATTTCCTTAAATAAAATTAATTTAGAATGTCAAGTCATATTTAATAAAAAAATAATACAAACGTTAAAAATCGGGGGCCCCACTGGTACCCTAATTTTTGGGAGCCGGGCGCGTAGGCTCCCAGAAACCCAGGTTAATCCGGCATTGCTCATCGGACACAGGTTTGTTGGTAAGCTGAACGTTCTAACAATGGTAGTAGCCGCTAATCATTTCCCAGATGCAGGTTTGATGTATAGGTTAGCGCTTATATGTATATTTATACCGTAATGTAGAAAAATGTATAAAATAAGCTTTTTTCGATTCTTTATCAAGAAGTAAATCAATTTTTATTAAAAGTTTTAGATTTATACAGTTTGTTTTTATATTTTAAGTGGATGATATAGGTTTAAATATAGGTTTTTTTATACATTGTTTTATCTGCCTAAATTAAACTCTAAAAACAGTTTCTATAGAGCATATTTTTGGTGACCCTGGCCGTAGCAATTTGTAAAATCATATTATTTTTTTTTAAATTTTTTTTTAAAACGTCTCCAACGCAATGATTTTCATTGCGTTGGAGACGTTTTGTTTTTCGGGGCTTTGATTTTCTTTTAATAACAACAAGAAAGTAAAAAGGTACAAACTTCAATATTAAAACAAACTGAGTTCTCTGAACTACATTTAAATAGAGCATTTCAAGCGTTCAAAACAGCACAGTTTATGGAGTGACAGTTTTTATTCCATACATTTTTTTTTTTTTTTTTAACAAAAAGTTTGTTATTTTTGAAAAACAAGTTTGGTAGGTTTTTTTAAATTTCACTATTGCGCAATATCTTAAAGAGTTAAAACAAAATAATGGAAGGTCATGTGAAGGATCACAAATTTTTTAATGATCTTACAACTTTGTATATCTAAACATAAATTATTTTAAATTCGATTAATTTCGAACGGCTGATGTAGAGTAACAAAATTGTTAGCTGAATAACAAAATGGTGTTTAATGCTTGAAATTTAGTGCTAGCCAACTCGCCTGAAACTATTCTATGTCATTTTAAGGTGTATACTGTGTAAAGGCTAATCAAGAAAAAATACTTTTAACACATTTTATTGAAGAGTACGATAATATAAATCACTATTTTTTTGTTCCCTGAACCCTAGGCTCACCTCCTAGTAGTCTTTAAAAGTGCACATCTGTTTCCAACCACTTTATGATTGTGTACTTTCGAAGGTAAACTTTTTTTTTATTTAGAAAAGTGATAACCTGTGCTACATGAATTTTATTAAAATATTTAGAAGAATGTCAATATCAATATATTTTGTATCACTAAGAATGCTGTAAATGTTACAAAAATATAGGTCTTGGCAAATAGTGATTCACTAATAAAACGCAAAGACCTAAAAAAAGATAAAGAAAAGACAAAAGAAAAACATTGGAAGTAAATTCATCTCATAATAAAAAGTAGAATTTCACAAAAATTTACATTGTAACATTCTTATAGCAGACTTTTAAAAGGAAAATATAGATCAAATAGTTAATATAATGTATTCTCCTCTACATGCATATATACAAATTTATACAAATAAAAAGATCTACATGCATATATACAAATTTATACAAATAAAAAGATCTACATGCATATATACAAATTTATACAAATATAAGATGCACTTAGACACAAAGAAAAAAGTTATAGAACTAAAGAACAAAGTAAGCGCAGCTTTTTAGGCAGAAATGATGGAGTGATTTTGAGAACGGATTCTTGGACCTAAACATAAAATCTATTTTTAGAATGTTCGGAAGGGTGTTCCAAAAATCAATACATTGGTATGTTATGGAAATTATTCCATGTTTAGTGGTCTGCTTTAGAGGATTAGTTAAGTTGTTATAAGTGACTGAATTTATATTATGCCCACACGATGTGCTAATGTTAAAGTAGTCATTAGATATGGTAGAACGGAGACTGTTATTGATACCAGACAAATAAACGATTTAGGAACTGGATTAAGTCACGAAGGATTTCGGATGTAAGATACAGGATTTTAGTGGGGAATATTCTAGATTGTCCAAATTTGACATGTACAGTTTAAATATGAACCGAAGATTGAGTAATATAGATAATAACGTTTCAAACTTGACATAGCGTCGAACTTTTGCCAACGTGCCGTTTGAACAGCACAACTTGAGCGTAAGGACATTTATGCGTTTTTTGAAGAAAAGTTTCTCATTTATCACAACACCAAGACAGGTTATATTACTAGATAAGGACTAGTAATATTCTAAAGTTCAAGTATTTTGAAAATTTCTTGTTTAGAAAAGTTTGTTTAGAAAAGTTAATATGTAGAATCTTAAACATTACTATTTCTGTTTTTTTTTTTTTTTTTACGATTGAATGAGATTTTATTTGTTGGAAGGCATTGAATTATCCTGATTAATGTATTTATTTAGTTTTTTTGTAATATGGATCCCTGAGGGATACCAATGTAAACGCTTTTAATGTCTGAGAACATGCCCTTTAGAGTCAAAAAACTGTTGACGATTGGAAAGGTACGATTTGAGCCTCTGAAAGGGCATGCCGCGTACACCATAAGAGTTAATCTCTCTCTCAGAATCATTAATGACTGAAATTTGTTTTAACATTTTACTAAGAAGTCCTTTAATGCCTATAGTATTAACACGGTGTTTTCACCGTCTTTAAATGAAAAATATTTGTAGAAAGTTCTCTCTCTTACAACCTGAACAAGTGATTTTATTTTATCTAAAATATGATTGTACCTATTGAAAAATACACATTTGAATTTTTCGAGATTTCAATATAGTATCCTAAGTCAATCCTTTTTTTTTAAATGAAAAACTTCAAAAAGATAATCGTCTTTCACTCAGCTACTGCAATTTTGCTTTCTTTCTCACACCACCAATTTTACGACATCTAAGTATCCACATGTGTTTCAACATATATACGGCAACTAAACATGTAAGCATATTCATGATAAGGCTAAGAAATACATTTTTATTTTAATTAAATTGAAATGATTATTATCTGTAGTAAATAACTTTATTTTCCCATCGTAACTCTACAGATAAAATCACAATACATAAGAAAAAATTAACAGAATACCAGGGAATACTTACATGGAACATAAACGAAAAGTAAAATTTTCAGAAGGATAGATAAGCTGAATGAAACATTGAGTGAGTTCGGTAAGTTATAATACCATCTTTCTCGATTATCAGCAAGCTCAATAGACTTGTATGTGAAGAAAACTAGAGAAATATTTCATATTTTATCATTTATTACTTTTAATAATATTATTTAAAAAAAAAAACAAACAAAGTCTTTATACATATAGCATGTATTAGTAAGTTGATTTTCATAATATATGGTTAATTATTACTAGTTTAATTATTTAACAAACATATCAACCGATTCAAAACATTGTTCGAATTGTACTTTATCTTTCTACGATTTTTTTGAATAAAATCACTGTTAAGAAATATAAATCTTCATCAAATTAATGACCAAATATTTAATTTTCTGAAACTAAAATTATAGGAGTTTTAGGACAAAATATTTAGCTAAATAAAGCAGTCAAGACATTGCAAGAAAATCATTTATTTTTATACCGTTTTGTAACCTCTATAATTCTTTTCTAGATATATAAAATATTTTTCATTTATCATTCGACACATGAAGAAACAATTCAATCTTCGAAGACATGTCTACGCTTTATTGGAAAAATGAGCAAAGCTCATTTGGTGAAACATTTTCATTTTGAAAATATCCCACGAGCGACAATTGTGTGAACACGTGTGAAAATATTCCACGTGCAATAATTTACCGGATCATCGAACGCTTTGAAGATCTAACATGTAAAAATAAGCACAGTTAACAGCAAACTGCAAAGGAGTTTGACGAAAGGAGAAAAATCCGTCATGATTGACGACGCTTTTGTGCCGAAGCATATGAATCCACCATATATTCCAAAATTCAGGCCAATCGAAGTCTATTTTGGATCTGGTTTATAAGCAAGATCAGACGATTACGAATGAAAAACAGTTGGCGAACGATATAAAAAAATAATAAAAAAAGATCAATATGAAAGTTATGCAAACCATGATGGAAGGCGCATGCATTAAATTACGACAAATTGAAGACAGGAATATTTTTCTAAATTTGATATTATAAACATAACTAGAAACTATGTTTTCATAAATGAGTTCAATTTGTTAGGCTTACAACAATATTGTAGCTAATTTATGATTTTTACTAATGACCCAAGAACAGAGACCTGTTGTAAATAAATCAAAAGAAAACTGGAAAAACCTGTTTACAGAACCATGATTCAAATGTCACAGTCAAAAAATTGTCTATGCTGGAACAACTGATTTAAGAAACATCTACAGACACAGAAAAGGAAGGGTCGAGAAATCTTGCAGGCTTGTTTTACTAAAAGTTTCAAGAAGAAGAAATGTTTCTCAATGAAAATTTTAAGGAAAAGAAAGACAAACAAGTTTTAGATACAAATTTTAAAAATAAAGATAGAGAGATAAGTTTTAGTTAGACTCAAAATACTTTTGAGAGATTTTTAAGATGGAAACGATTCCAACATAAGTAGACATTTTGTGTCAAGAGCTCCAAAAAAGTTAAAAGAAGATTTCTTAATAGAATTTGATTGCATGTTACAATTAGTCAGCCATTAAAAACTATATTTAAGTAAAGATTTAGATTATTTTTATTGAGGAGAAATAAGATAAGTGGCAAGTATAAATATTGCATATATTTTAAGTTTGGAGTTAGCATATTGTTTGTTAAAATTTTGATTAAAAATGAAAACAAAAAATGCTTTACAAATTCTACAAATGAAAATAAGAAAATAAAACACAGAAATATTTTAAAAATTCTTCAAATAATTTAAACAATTTTAAAAAAACAATATAAAACTGTTTTAAACTTTAAATTTGATAGAAATACCTTCAGACAACATTCCCATTGGGTATAAAACAATCCATGCTGAATACCTTAACCATGATAATACATAATTTTCATGTTGATGCAGCGTACTCAAGTAAAATGGATACCTGAGCATATTTTTATAATTGTTAGCAATATTAATAGATTTCTTGTCAGAAATAAATATAATACCATAATTTACTTTTTCAAATTATTGACACATTTATTATTATAATTACATATATTGAGAACAAAATGTATTAAACTTATGTTATATAGAGTAAATGTTATACAAACTTGTTATATAAACTTTCAGTGCATAATTGTTTAGTTTAGGCACTGTGCTATTATTACTATCAGAACATGTAATTTACCTTATGACCTCACTAGCAGACCAAGCAAATATGAGCGGCACAAGAACAAAGCTTGAGTGCAAAATTTTTTCTGGCACAATTAAAATAAATAAACAGAAGTTACGACCACTAACCTAAAAGGTGAAAAAATTTTCAATTATTTATTACTAATGTTATATGCATTAAGAACCTGCATTTTGTTTTTCCATTATCAATGAACAGTAACAAATAAAGTAAAAGCTTCTATATCCGTCTTTTGAAATAAGTTGAATTTTAAAAAATTTACATATATATAGACATACAAAGTTATAAGATTCCAGATAAAAAATTGTGATGCTTCACATGCCTTATATTGGATTGTTTCAACTCTTCAAGAAAATGCACTAAACTAATATTCAATTAAAATCACCAAACTTGTTTTTAAAAAACAAAAAAAATAAAGTATAAATATGAATTTAGTACAAAAAAAACACATGCTGTTTCTAATGCATAAAAAAAAGAAAAAAAAAAAATCTATTTTAATAAACTTTAAAAAATTCAAATTATGTCAAAAAACCTGATATAGAAGTTTGTAATTTACTACTTATCAATAACGATAAATATAATTGGTTATCTCATTCTCAAAGAAATAATTGAGACTTCTCCAGATGTTTGGCTCAGACACCAAAACTTAAAAACTGCAAACCCAAATAAAATAGAACTTTAAAGATTTATTATTATTAATTAACAACAGAAAATCCTAATGCCATCGCTTAATGCATATTGTGCATACTTTTTCTTTATACATCTCTTGCTTATGTTATTGTTTTTATCATTATCATTGTGATTATTATCGTAAAAAATTAGGACACCTGCATCAAAGAAAGTTTGAAAAATAGGAAACCTGAATTAGAGGTGCCAAGACGCCTGTTCTTACAATTCCAATCAAAGGATTCAAAATTTCAACAAAAGATCCTAACTGGCATGTTAGTAAAAGTTCTCCAACTTCTTCAAAAAGAAATAAATGTGCATCTGGAAAAAAAATTACAATAGAAAAGCTTATACAAAATTACTCTGCAAAAATGTAAAAGATTTATTTTAAGAAAAAAAAATTTAAAATTCATAAAATGAATATATAAGTTATTATCAAATAATCACTCCCTTTTTACTTTTAAAACAAAATTTACCTTTTCCATGTTTTATCAAAGCTAGAACTGTTTTTACAAATATTATTGTGTAACATACAGCCTGAAACAAGTTGTATAAAGATAACCAGGCTACCTTGGTATAAATGATTACTAAAGCAATTAGAAATAGCTCTGTTAAAACAACAAAATTGATTTAAGAACCCCTTATTTACTAAAAGCATAACAAGCAAAATTAAACATTTTTCATGTTTACTAAATCTTTTTTAAGTATTAAAAATAATTTTTAAAGATTTTGATAGAAATCTTTATTACAAATAATTAATGATTAGAAAATAAAAATGTAGTTATATACTTAACATGCAGTATGCAAAATATATGCCCTGTTTATTTTTAGCGTAACTTTACATACTATTAACACACAATTTTAATTATGTTTTTATTAAGATTGAAGAAACTACCTTTCAAAACTTGCCATTATAATTAATAAATCTTATGCATGCATGCACGTATGTATGTACTTACAATCACTATTAGCTTTTTCTACATCACTCTTGATTTTTTGTTCAAAAGAAATTTTCTAAAAATGTAAAGATTTATAAATTATAGGAAACTCAAATAAAAAGTAGAAGAAATTTTAACCCATATTCAAAATAATTAGTGGGGAATGTAACTGCAACTACTATCATTTAAAAAACTATATAACTAAAAAATTTTTTCAAAATCGCAAACACAATACCTACATTAATTTTATCTGAAATTTCATTTTTTTCTTTATCCTCTTCAGAATCCTCAACTTTCAATTTATCAAAATCAATCCTTAACCAACCAGGTTTCTTTTCTTGTTTTAAAAGTCGAGGCCAAACTTCTAGTGTAAATTATTTAAAAACTCAATAACATATTAAGCAAAGTTAAGATCATTTTTCTACTGAAAATTATTTAAAAATTCAGTAACACATCAATGAAACCATAAACCATAAACTTCATTCTGTAAAAAACTTTTTACCTGATTTTACTTGTTTTACTATCTCTAATTGAATGTTTCTATCAGTACATTTAGAGTTGCTTTTCTGAAAAAATTAAAAACACTAGAAAAGGTTATATATAAAGTATGAACAATGATGATCAGCAAAATATTGCACATAGCAACATAATCAAAAATCTAGCACATAGCTGTTTAAAACATTCATTTCCAATATAACTGGTTGACTGCAGCTTATATTTAGGTTTCAATAAACTGTTCAAAAAATGAGTATAATTTCATCAGCAGGCTGTGTTGATAATGGCAAATCAGATGCCATAATGTGAACACCAGAGCAACTCTTTGAAAGCAAAACATAATTACAATTTAATTTGAGGAAAAATATTGCCAGAAAACTACTTAAATTAAACAAACCTTAAAGTCAATTTTCTTAAAAAATTCCAAAGTAAAGTTGTAAATGTTTTCACCGTGTGCTCCATGACCAAAACCTTGAAGGTAAAAATAATCTTAAAAACTAATTATACATCATAACCACACATTTATAAAAAGTAACTTAAATAACATTTAGATAAATGGGTCATAAGAAGAAAAAAAATCTAGGGAAATATATTCAGCTGATTTTTTTTTTTTTTTTTTGTATTACAAATATTGTCAAGTTAAAAATTGATTTTCATAACATAATTATTTTTTTTGTATAAATGCACATCATATAAATTCAAAATTTTTAGAATGCATTATTATATTGATTATAATTTCAAACCTTTAAACTTGAAGGTTGTTTCATTCAACTCTATATCTGGATTCTAAAGAAAAAAAAAAAATACGTTCAAATATGATTTGTACATAACTCACCTAATATCTAAGAACATAAAAAATGTATATAAAAACAGAACCACTCAAACAGATTTCCTTCTAACTTCAACAATTATAGCAGAAAGTATGAAGCAATAATAATTATATTGATACATTTATCTACTAGTAAGTTAGAGGTGCCAAGATGCCTGTTCTCATAATTCCAATCATAGGATTCAAAATTTCAAGAAAAGATCCTAACTAGCATGTTAATAAAAGTTCTCCAACCTCTTCAATTTTCTTAGCAAATGCACTCCAGATCACTTTTATATTTTTTTAAGCATACAGTTTATTGCCTCTGCCAATACCACCTAATGATAAGTTAGTATGAGAATCCAATTTGCCTGACCTGTATCCTAAATTAATAGAACATTTAGAGTGTGTTGAATTTATATTACCTTTACATCGCTCAAATCTATGGTAACATTAAGCACAGCTCCGTTTTCAGCCCAACGAATAATTGGAGTAAGCTCTTCCATAGCATATACTTTAAAGGAAATCGCGGTAACTTAAACTTCAGTAGCAAATCTTTATGGCAAAAATACAAACGCCGTCTGTTTATTGACTTTTCCAGAAATTTTTAAAACGGTCGGGTCTTCACCCTCTAATTTTTTAATTTGATGTCTTCAGTAAAATAAACATTTTAGCATTTTAAAACAAAAATTTAAAAAACAAATGAAATTTATATTTGGGGAAAATGACTCAATAAATTCATAAATTTTATGAATTTAAATTCAAATAAGAGAGCTCACACGAAATAACAATTGAGTTGTTTGTTTAATCCAGGGGTTGGAAACCGCAGCTTGCAAACTACATGCGACTCTTTAGCTACAACAGTACATTTCTGAGAATGGCAAGAATTTTTAAAATTCGGACTTTTTTCAATTAGTGATTAATCTGAATTTGTAATTAAGTAATATTTTCAACACTGATTTTAGATATTTAGTTTTTCTCCAGCACGTCTAGTTGCTGAGATTTTGATTGCTTTAACATATAGTTTAGTTATTATAATGTAGTAATACCAATGCTTACTGTTTCATTTATTGTTGTTACAAGGGATTTTGGTGTCTTTTTTTTTTTTAAATGTAAAACGTAATAGCTAATTCTTACGGTCATTATCGAGGCGGTTTGAATATGGCGGTTGGTTGGATTATTTAACCAACGCGTAAGTTATGCAACATATTTGCAACCTGGAACTTTTAAGAGTTAATTTTGCCATGAATATTTAAGAGTTATTTTAAACCAATTGCTTTTAGATAATCAAACACCAACTGCACTTGAACGCATACCGCCCCTATACCATAAACAATCTATTGCACTTTTTGCAATATATGTAATATACAAAAACAATTAAATCTTTTACAGCAAAAATCCTTTACAAATCTAACAGTTCAATTCAAACTGATATAAATATTATCCATTGAAGTTGCCATGAAGAGGTCTTCGCACTGCACACTTGATCAACTTGTTTTAATGTTGATTTTTATTTGTTTCCTGTTCAATACTCTTTGGGATTTTTATTGACAATGCTGCGCTTTTATTCCATCGCAGTAACAAATTTATGCAAATTTATTCCATCGTAACAAATATATGAACATAACCTCTATTTTTGCCTAACACCGTTTTATTTCACTTTGTGTTTTTTGTTTTACATATTAGAATCGTCTTTTATATTCATCAGATATTTTTATTCTATGTATTTAACACAATTAGACTTTAATAAAATATTTATATAGATGCAAAAAAAATTAAAAATTAAACTATTTTCGCGGTAATTTTCATTATAAACTTTGTTTAATTGAAAATGCATTCTCATATGCGTCCGAAACACTACTTATTGCATGATTAACAAAAACTTCTAAAAAAGGTTAAGGCGGCTTTGGGGAATTACCAAAAGTAAATGTCGAAGCTTAGAAAACTCCTTTTTGAAACGTAAATGGTAGTTTCAGAATACTTGATAAACTTTTCGTAAAAAACCATGCAGACCTTACATAAACCTTACACTCCTTAAATAAACCTTTTTTCCTTTTCTATATTCTTTCTAACAACATTGGAAGATACTGCCATTTCAAAAAGTTCATTAAATATTTCATTACTTGATCATTTAAAGATCATTTAAGTACCATGAGAAATTTTAAAAATTTTAAAACTCTATCTTCACAGCAAAGATTTTTTGCGTAAGATGTAGAGACCTCTCTAAAAGCTTTTAAAGGGGGACTTTGATCATTGCGTAATAGAAAACGAATCTTTAGCTACTTTTTTTTTTGCTAGTTCTTTGATTTTTGCAAAAATTGAAAAACTAACAAAAAACAAACAAACAAACAAACAAAAAACAGTCGAAAAATGAATTTCCGAACAAAATTAAAAAAGCAAAAGAACAGTTTCCATCGTTTCAAATATATTGCAACATTTGATAGTTTTACTACTTTAGAGGGAATGCAATTTTAGTTTTGACTTTCTTTTATTTGCTTGGCCTCTAGCAAAGATGTATCTTTAGATACTCTACAAACAGTACTTGTATGGTGCTAATGACAAACAGGAGAAGACATTGGCACCATATATCTTTTGCTTAAGAAAACTATCAGCTCTGTATTAGTAAATGAAAAATGGATGTGGAATTACTCACTTGATACTTTTCACGAACTTAGAACAACATTAATTGACTAAGTGAAGACGACCATGCATCTTATTGTATCAACTCACAATATCCATCATGTATTAACAATTTAAACATGAAAGCTGAAGAACTTTTTATTCACTAACTTATTTACAAAAAGCTTATTTCAAAATAAATTTCAATCAATAGAATTTTCTAGAACAAAACAAAACAGTTATAGATCATCAACACCAACCAAAAACACAAATATAATTTTACAATTACAAACCCAAATAACAATTCAGCAGCTTGCTTTAGTAGCCAGAAGCATTCAATATTATTTGTATTAATGAGAACTTTTCTCAAAGTATATTGAAAGGAAATTTTGATAGAACGAACCGTGAAAATTTAACTCGGGTTGATTATTATATACAAAATCGACTTCAAACTTTTTTTGGCATTTTTACTTTAACAGGCCAATTATTGCTACAAAGTTGGTTTTGTTTATCTAATGAATCTTGTGAATGAAATGGGTTTAAATATTTAAGACAAAAAAACTTTTTACTTTTTCTATTTAATATTTGTGATGATAATAACATATTAGTAATTAGACAATGGTGTATTTTGTTTCCGTCCAAGATAAGCAATAGGTTGAAATGGAGACGTTTGGTATCCACTTCAGCATCAGATTTTTTTACATATTCTAAGGGGTATACACTTGTTCCATAAACAAACGTGTAGTTCGGTGTACTTGGATTTTTCTCCTCAAACTTGTTTATAGATTTAATACTTACAATGTATACAATACCAGTCTTATTTGGTTCATTTTCCTGGCGTTTGAGATTTGTATCCTTCTTTATTATGATCTTCAGGATAGTTTGTTTGCAATACTGACCAAAGGAAACGTTTTCCATTCACATTTTTCATTAGATTATAGCCTTTTTTAGAAGCTTGCTTTTTTAGAAGTGGTATGCATGAGTGGTATCATATAACTCATTTAAGTTCCTTCTAAATTCACTTTTATTTTAAGATAAAAGTTCCTTCTAAATTCTGAATTTAAAATTTTATTTTAAGATAAAAGTTTTTTTTGTTCTTTAATGATATCCCCTGTTAAAGTATTTTTCTCATTACACATTTAAGAATGGGCTTTACCTTGGTTTTTGTGTTGCCAGCCTGATAACGTTTTAGTGCTGCTCTAACAGCTTTGAAAAAAGATTTTGGATAATATATTTTACCATTAATTCGTTGTACTACATCAGTGTCAATAGCAATAACATTTACAAACTTTTTCAAATTAGACTTTTCTTTCCGGACTTGAAATGTTCTTAAAAGCTTCTTCTCTTGGTTTTGATTTATGTTTGATGATTGATTGGGATTGATTTATTGTAGATCGTGGTGAACATTTGTATTGGTGCTTTTTATTTGCTTATCAATACTATATAATCATTTATCTCAATCAATAACATTTCGGTTGTTTCATCGATTTGACCTGGCTTTAGACTAGTTGGATCTGAACATTTTTTCTGTTGTAAGAATATTGCTAAATTTAAGATACATTTATGAAAAGTACATTAGCAGAGTGGCATGCAGTTTTCACCCCCCTTTCACCATAACTTGAATTTGATGCAGCAGTTGCATCATTTATTAATTTAATCAACTCAGCCTTTCTTAGTTTGGAATACAAAGTTGGGGTGAGTTCTTGTGAAAGGGGTTTGACCACTACATGTATATGTTCTATGAATGCAGCAGGTGAATTTATGCTTCCTATGGTAATATTTAAAAGTGCTCAGAGGAACAATTGCTTAAAAAAAAATTACTGTTTATTTTGGATAGGTACTCTACGCATTAAAAAAAAAAATATATATCAAGGCTATCGATCTAACGTGTGAGTATGGCATTATTATGCTATCTTCTCCTGCTCACACAACGTATCGCCTCCAATCATTAGAAAAATTTTTTTCAAATCTCTGAAAACCAATTATAATGAAACATCATCTACTTGGTTAAGAACAAATGCCGGCAGCGCTAATAAAAAAATTACTGTATGAACTATTGGGAATTGCATACTCAAAAATGGATATTTTTTGAATGGATTTTAATCTACTGGTGCTTCGCCTTGCAACAGACATGAATTTCAGGATGAAGATTTTTGCACTGAAATTCAAAATTCAATGATTGATGAGTCTTTGCGCCCAAATGCAAATCATAAAGTGAGTAATAAAACTCACACCAAACAACATAAGAAACTCAAGAAAAAGAAGCAACGATGGATTTATCACAACTCCTTAAACTTCAAATCTAATAAAACAGCAGTTAAATATGTTATGTTCAATTCCAAATATAATAAAGGTAAGCCATACAAGCTCCAGCAGTCGAAATAACGTCAAGTGTAAATAAAGAAAATGTAAAAAATGCAATGAAGAGAAAGAAAGATGCAATCACTATAAAGGAATCAACATTAAAAATGGGAAAAAAAAAAAGAAATACAACTATGGACATAGGCGATTGGTTTTGTTATCTTTATGTAGAAGATCAAAAGGAAAATATGATTGTGCGTAAAATGAAAAACATGGGTGCACAATCTAATCGCAGGAGCTCACAAAAAAATAAAGAAATATGTGTGTGATGCCTGTGCTTATTGAAAATTAATTCTTTATTGAATTCTTTTTTTCGCTACTGAATCTTAGCTTTTAACAAAATGAATATTCTTAATGAATTTAGTCTAAATAAATACCTAATAATTGCATTTTTAGGTAGGTACGACTTAAGCCCAAGATGGTACCACTTAAGACACTGGTTTTGTAAGTCTTACCCTAGCAACTTTTTTGTAATTAGATGTTTTAGAGTTGTTCACATAGATAAAAACAATATATATATACTTTTTTGTTTCAAATTTTAAAAAACTATAGAGCAAAGTAACGGTAAAATAGGAGTAAAATTTATCAGTATCAAATAGTATACCCATCAGATGAGTTGAATTTTTAATGGAAATTAGAATTGCTATTTTTTTAAATGCTTGCATTAGTTTTAAATTAAATAAAAGTAAAGTGCTTTTTTGCTCAAAAGAAAAAAAAAATTACGGTGTTTCATACAAATATCCAAAAATAGCATTAGCCCTGATATCAGCATCTTAGAGGCCATCATCAGAATGAGAGAGCACCTTCAACTGTATGTGAGCTAGGAAAATTTTATAACCTTTTTTTTCATTTTTGTGTCAAGATTCATTAGCCCTTTCATTCACCAATTATTTTTCCATAACTAACATAACCCATAAAAAATCATCAACAAAATGACAGCAGTACAATGAAATGTTAAAGCCTAGGTGGGAAGAAAAACATAATGACTCTTTCAACATATTTCATCGAGTGAATTTGTTTTTGCCGATACAAATTATCAAGTGAACCTATTTTGGCTTTTGATGCTCCGCAAAAAAATATACAGCTAAATATAAATGTGAGTAATTGTGCAATAGGAAAAACGATTGCGCATATCAAATGTATCGACATGGAGCCAATATACTATATAAGTAGATTATTTTGTTCAGCTTGGTTAAAAATACGAAAAAAGACGTTTGTGCTTTCATATGGGGTATTGAAAAGCTGCGTTTATGTTTAAATAGGAAAAAGGTTTAACGTTGAAGTGGACAACAAATCATTGAAGTTTTTTTATTCTTATGAATCTATACAATTTGTAAAAATCATTGAAGTTTTTTTATTCTTATGAATCTATTTGTAAAAATCTATCAAAGTTAAACGCATTCTTAAATATCTTTAACTTATTTTACATTGCATGCCTGGAAATTAAATTGCTGGCATACGAAGTCGATATAGTATGTTAAAAAGAAGGGGGAAAGTAGCGCAGATATTATTTCAAAAAACTATATTTTATGCCAAGTATATAATGGATCATTGATGCAGTAGCAGCTGATGTAATTTTTTTAGTGACAAATATTGACACCCAAATCCATTTCACTTAAAGAAATAAAAATGGAGACAGCAGCAGATATCAGTTTAATATTTGTAAGAAACTACTTATTGTCTGAAAAATGGTATGACAATACTTGAACGAGAACGAAAAAATACTTGAATACCGAGATGAAAAATTTTTTATTTTATAAACTTCACATTTTAATTGTCAAACAACAAATATCCAGAGTTAGTGCTTTTGTAACTATCTTTTAAGGGTGAATGTGTGTGTGTGCGCGCGTGCGTGTAAGAAAAAAGTTTCTTTTTATTTATAAACTAATATCCTTAATTATTTATAAATAATTTGAGTTTATGGTCTCTGATTTTTCTCGGTGACCCTGATCATAAGATCAATTCTCATAAGGAGCAGCTTTTTTGAAAATATCTAAAGCTTTAAAACTATGATAATAATAAATCAATCTCTGTTCAACTATAAATTTATTTTTTGTAAAAAAATGAAAGAAAAAAACATACAAAAAAAAAATTGTATTTAAAATAGAAACTAAAATATCAATACAATTGATTCATAAGTCCAAATAATCATGATTAACTTTATCCTCGCCATAATTATTTTTTTTGTCGTAATGTGAATTTGTTATTGAAAGAGTTCTTAGCATTTTATCGCTATTATCATTAAATGAATTAGTATTTTTGATATTCTCATAGGAGTAATTATCAATTACACATTCTTAAATTCCTTCTGATAAACCTTGATCCGAGTTGTTAGAGTTGACGATTGTAATTGCCTGATAACTATTAGAAATTTTGTTCATTTCTTGCTCGCTCTTCTTCTCCTATTTACAAAGTCATATTTAATAAATGGTAAGAATAAATGATAAAAGTAGACGAAACAATCTGAAAAAAAAAACAAAAATAAAACAGCAATAAAAAAACAACACATTGATTAAACAGCTACAGTATAATACAAATGAAACATACTCCTTCACTGGGGATTTGTTCTTCAAAAGCTTTAATTTTTTTCCTAGAAAAAGTGTTTAGATAAAAGTCTTGAATGATATTATTACTCACGTAACTCATATCACGTGAGTGAAAAGCAAAAACTAAAAAAAAGTTTTAAAACAGTTTGTATAAAGATTTGAATATTGGTTAAATTCTTTCGATAAGGAGCCTGAGTAGTGTGTTAAGGTTCTTCCTCTATGCCGTTCTTGTTGTGCAAGTATTTAATTCACGAGGCGTTATGTTATTGGTTTTAATCCACTACTTTACAGTCAACTAAATTCTTTAATTTTATATATTCAATCACATATTGGTGAAAGAATTTTTTTTTTAGATATTTCACATATAGTTAAAAATCGGCAATTGGACTTTCGGAGTTATTGGAAGGCGTGGGCGTGCAGCTACTCGTAAACCATTTTTAAGACCAATTAATAAGACAAAAAAACTAAATTAGGCTAAAAGTCATCAACATTGGTCAATTGAAGAATGGAAAAAACGTCCTTTGGACAGATGAATCCAAGTTTGAAGTTTTTGGTTCAAAAACGTGTTTTCGTGCGAAGATTAGCAGGGGAAAGGTATTCGGAAGAATGTTTAATACCCACTGTGAAACATGGGGGTGGATCTGTGGTCGTTTGGGGATGGTTTGGTGGGGGGAATATTGGAAACCTATACAAAATTGAAGGAATTATGACAAAAGAGGTGTACAAAGAAATTTTAGAACATCAAATGCTGCCTTCTGGTGAGAGGTTATTTTCCGATCAGTATGTTTTTATGCACAATAATGATCCAAAACATATCAGCAAAATATGCAAAACTTATTTAGCAGATCTTTAAAGCCAGAAAATATTAAATATAATGGAATGGCCACCACAATCACCAGATCTTAATCCGATCAAGTTGTTGTGGGGAGAACTTGATAGGAATGTGCGAGAAGAACAGCCATCTTTTGTTTATTCACTTATTTTTAAAAATTCCTAGCCTGCCTCAAACTTTTTGTCGGTAGTGTGTGTGAGTGTTTGTGTGAGTGTGCTTTTATATATATATATATATATATATATATATATATATATATATATATATATATATATATATATATATATACAGTGGGTGCGAAAAGTATCCGACACAAAAGAAAAACTTTATTTAAATAAAGCTTATTTAACAAAATAACATAAACAAACACTATTCTAATGTAATTTTACATCGGAAATACAAATATTATATCAAAACAACATTATTATCAAATATTGACTTGATAATTGCAATTTTGTAAAAATTAAGGTTCAAAAAGTATCCAACACATCGTAAAAAATTTACTCAATACTTCGTCATGTGACCTTTAGCAGCCAAAACTGCTTCTAAACGATTGGAATACTTGTTCACAAGGTTATCACATATGCTAATAGGAATTTTAGCCCACTCTTCCTTGCATATTTTTTTCAATTGGATAAGATTTCTTGGATCTCTCTCCTGTACCCTCAATTTCAATTCCCGCCACAGATTTTCAATTGGATTGAGGTCAGGTGATTGGCTTGGCCATTCTAATAAGTCAATTTCCCTGTCCTGAAACCATGTACGAGTTGCCCTAGCCGTGTGCTTAGGGTCATTGTCTTGTTGGAATATCCAACCTCGAGGAAGGTTCAATTTTTTGGCTGACTTCACGAGACATCCCTCAAGAATGCCCCGATACATTCGGAGTTCATCCTTCCATCTATGATTTCCAATACCCCAGGGCCTGCAGAAGAGAAACAACCCCAAACAATATGCTGCCGCCTCCAAACTTCACTGTTGGGACCGTATTCTTCGGGTGAAACGCTGAGCTCTTCTGTCTCCAAATACGAATGACACAGTTCTGACAAAACAACTCTTTTTTAGTCTCATCTGACCATAATATTTTATCCCAAAAGCTTGAAGGTTTACTCAAGTGCTCTTCAGCAAAGTTCCGGCGTTTCTTTACGTGAACTTCCTTTCAAGAGAGGGTTTTTTCTTGGTGACTGAGAGTGGAATCCTCTCTCTCGAAGAACTGTCCTAATTGTATTCTTGCAAACATTTGTCCCAGATGATTGCAAGTCCTTTTGCAATTCAGAGCGAGTTAGTCGAGGATTATTCTGTACTTTTCGAACTAAATTCCTAGCTGTACGGTTAGACATTTTTTTAGGACGCTCTGAACGAGGCAGACTAGTCGAAAGATCGAAGGATTTCCACTTCCGAACAGTATCACCAACTTTCGAAATTGGGATATTTAACACAGATAAAACTTTTCTATATCTAAAACCATCTCTGTGCAGCTGAATAATTGATTTTCTAATTGATTCAGACAATTCTGCATTTTAGGCATTGTTGAAGAGCGTAAAATTTAGGCTACCTTTCAATAAAGATTTCAGGTAATGAATGGCTGCAGTTAGAAAGATTCTATGACGTTCTTTTGCATTCTAGAGTGTTCCAACGTTTTCTGATTCTAGAATATTCTCTCGAACATAACGGATGACAACTTATTGGCGAATCAAATTCTTTTTTTACGTGCGTTTTTTAACATACCTTGAATAAATTTATGGACTGTCTTCTCCGATTCCTTTGGATATGTCTCTCCAACAGCCGTTAAAAAGAGAAAATTAATAAAACAATAATAGGTCAAGAAAGTCATTGTTTTTTTGGAAAGCAACTTTAGAAGACACTTACCAATTACACATTTATAAAGTTAGGTTTTTCTTTAAAACTTCTTTTTCCACCTCTCTGTCCATCCATGTTGAAATTTATCACTAGCGAACAATTTATTTTCTAAATTTGATCAGTTTCTCAGAAATCTGTAAAATAAGTGCTTGTGATACCCTGGTCACCGAACCTTTACGGAAATAATTCAAGATTCTTTTAATAACCCCAAGACATATCAAGGTTATATCGTCAAAGCAGAATCCGGAAACACATTTAATGCCAGCAGCTGAAAGAGGAAACTTTTATTTCTGATGTTGCTTATACGACTCGCAGCTAAAATTGTAATCTGTCCGCTTGCAAATTTCTTGTTCTTCATTAAACACTAACCTTACTTCCCAAGAACCTTTGATAATGCACCTTTTTAAAGAATGATATCCAGAATGAGCAGCAGTGCATTTTAAAAATGATCTTGCTGGGACATCACAGAGGAAAGCTCTAACTTTAACAGTGTGTACAACTAATTTTATTGTCAGACCAAATAATTTTGGACCACGCAATCCTTGTGATTCTTCCGCAATTGGAATTAAAGACGTAAAGACTCAATTAAGGAAGGAATTAAAGCAAGGACGTATTAGTGATGGACGTGCAACCTATTACAGCTATTCACGAAAGTTTAAACGATTGCAGAGTTTTTATCAAGTATGTTAGGTTTTTGTTTAATAAAGAAAAACTGTAAAATAATATCGACTTAATTTTTTTTATTTATTAAAGAAAAAGTAATTAGCTTTAAAACGAATATGAACATGTTATAAAAATTTTAATATTTAGTTAGAAAAAAGCTATTACAAAAAATCTTTTAGGAAAAATAAGAAGCACAAAAGTTTAAACGAATTGCAACATTCAAACAAAAAATGAAAAAAAAGCGAAATTAATATTTGAAGTGTCCTCCTTTGTTTTTATAGCAAAGATAAATTCGTTTATGCATTGATTCAACTAATTTCATGCACATCACGCGAGGTACCTTCAGCCAGCACTCATTCAAAAGTTGCTTTAAATGCTGAGTTGATTGAATTTCATGGTATGTCAGTTGATTGTCGATCCAAGACCAAATATTTTCGATTGGGTTGAGATCTGGTGATCTAGGGTACTAGGGCATCACATTGAACTTTTTTTTCAAAAAATATTCTTTGATTGAGTGTGCTGTATGAGCTGAAGCCCCGTTTTGTTGAAAGATGAATTGCTTGCTTCTGCGATACAAGTGTCTGATTGATGGAACTAAACACGTTTCCAATGTGTTCTTGTAGGTGTATTGATTAATTCGGCCTTCATACAGCTCACAGAATCCTATACCTTTGTGAGAAAAACATCCCCAGATGCCAACCGAACCTCCACCGCCTTGTCGACGATGTTGCAAAAACCTGTCTGAATATTTCTCAGTTGCAAATCTTTTGACAGATTCTTCCCTTGCGGTTTACAACTTGAAAGTTAGCTTCGTCACTCCAAATAACTTTTGCCCACTGTTCTACAGACCAGTCCAGCCTTTCTTTGGACTACACTCGTCGTTTACGTTTATCCGTGATTGAAAGAATAGGTTTTTTAGCAGCTATGTACGTTCCAATACCTTTGTCCGACAATGTTCGTCTCACGAGCTCTTTGCTAACTTTTGGATTATTTTTTGACTCATTGAATATTTGTGCTAGCTTTTTGTAGCTGAGTCTGGGGTTTTCTCTGCTCATTCTGAATATACCACTTTTGTCACGGTTGCTGAGTTTGGATGGTCTCCCAGTACGCGGCATGTCGGAGACGTCCTTGGTAAGTTCCCAGGTTTTGATGGTTTTTCTAACGCAATATTCAGAAATGTTAAGTATTTTGCCTAATTGAACGTTTGTGCGATTTTTTGTCCTCGTCATACCAATAACTTGCCATTTGATGTCACTAGAAACTGATTTTCGACCCATTTGCACGCAATTGAAATTAATTTGAAATTCACAATATTTTAAGTTGATTTTTAATGAATTAAAAGCTGCCTGATGATGTTGTGATGAATTTTTTGATTGAAAAACTACTCAATTATTTGCTAATTAATTGATAAATTTGCTGCGAAAAAAAATTTCGCAGCGGATTTATCAATTAATTAGCAAATAATTGATCCTAAATAAAATCGTTTAAACCTTTCTGAAACCTCTTAATTTTTATCACCTACCTTTTAATGAAATTTCTAAGCAAACGGTAATGAGTCAAAACCTACTTCTTTTTATTCTATTAACAAATAACCTATTTACCAAATCGGACAAATAATTATTTTGATATCTATTTCCGTTAGATTTTTATTCAAAAAAAAACGAAGATTAGATCATCATTTCATTTATTATAATAAGCATATAACAACCCACTTGTTTTTGTCAAATAAAATTAACTTTTTATATAGCTGGTAAATCATATTATGTTAATAAATAAGCTTTGCTAAATTCTTTAAAAGTGTAACAAATTTTTTTTCTCTTTGTTGTATTTATATTCATTTTAAGTTTTTTATTCTTAACTGTATATATTTGCGTTGTTAAACAAAATCTTTTATAATCTGCAATAAAAATAGGGGAGTGTGAAAGTGAAATACATATATATATATATATATATATATATATATATGTATATATATATATATATATATATATATATATATATATATAATATAATATAAATATATAACGATATTAGAATACATTATATTAAAGTAAGGGCTATTGTGTCTGATGAAGCAAGCCAAAATATATAGTTCTATAATATTCATAAACTGCACGACTGCAGCAATATTATAGATGAAGTAGTTCACTAAACACGGAACTATTGCGCTCCAGGAAGCTATAAAACTATTTGATATTTTGTATTACTTTTTAAATATTTCAGGCTATACTTAAACTAAAGCAGGTAGTAAATGATCTCAACTTCTATATCATCATCCGCGTTATTTCTTAAAATATTAAGAATGTCTTGCTATATAAAGTTAAGCTTAAAACCTGGTTCTATTTATATACATATATATATATATATATATATATATATATATATATATATATATATATATATATATATATATATATATATATATATATATATATATATATATATTGCTGTTATCTTTAACAAGTAAAAGGAAGTTGATGTGATTGGTTAGACGAGACCAAAAAGATTGGTTAGACGAGACTTTAAGAGGATTAAATTTCTATTGTTTAAAACAATAGATTTTAACAATGTGCAACTACCATGGCTTCCAATTGTTTTCCCATGGGTCTCAACGATCGCACCATGGATCCTAATCATTACAGTATGGGTTTCAGTATAGTTTTTCAAGGTAGTATGCTCTTAACCACGCAGTGCCATGTGTCTATATAAATGAAAAATAATGTACTAAATATGAATCTATACATGCTTTCGCATGACTTTCGCATGGGTCTCAAATGTTGCGCCATGTATCCTAAAGATTACGGCATGGGTATCAGTATTGACTACAATATGATTACGTGTGTAATATATATAATTTTTTCTGCTGTAAAAAAGCGGCTGTATTTGATATGTATGTTTATATTTTTTTAAATACATAAGTGAACTAATTATGCCTATTTATTAACTTAAAGTTGTATACTGTCAAAGATGTTTTAATACCTTTGACCATTTTTTAAATGTTAGCTGCAATTTATTGAAAAACATTTAAAACAAATATTCTAAAATGGTAAAAAACTATGTGATGTAATCCATAAAGTAAAACTTGATTTATTAAATATAGCGTAGAAATAAAGGTTTTGTTATCTAAGTCTTTAAACCCAATTGATACATATATATAAATATATAGTTTGTTGTAATATGTAAATTACTATATTTTCAGAAAAAATCTTTGTCATTTTACTTTCAAATGTTTTGTTTTTGATTTTTCAATACAATGTTGATTATATATGTATATCACTAATAGTCTGACATTTTCATATCTTGCAATTTTTCATTAAGGATTTGAAATGTCGGATTTTTATGTCGTATGTATATACATGTACATCCCACCCAACATAAAACGACTTTAAGACGTCTGTAACTTATCTTTAACTCGTCTAGACGTCTGCAACTAGTTAAAGACGAGTTTAAGACGGCTTTTTCACACCTCATTAAGACGTCTTCCGACAACCATTTTAAGACGTCTTTAACACATCTTAATAAGACGTCTGTCAAGGCAAAGCCATGTATTGCATTTCTTACAGCTTATATATGATAGTCCTGACTTGCAGGACAAACACCTCTGTCGCTTTTCATTGTAGCATGGCATATGGTCAAACCCATCCTTTCTTAAGTCATTTGAGGGATTTCCTTGAACCCGAGGTGCCTTTGTAGGTTGTTGTAGGATACTATCTAAGGATGGTCTTCCACAAGATGAAGTAACTTTGATCAAACTCTCACCAACTTCTGCAAGAAAACATTTAAATTGCATGAACTGAGCATCGGGTCTACATACCTTCAAGTCGCGCCGGTACAGAAACCATGCATTTACAAGAGCAATTTGAATTGTATGAAACCAAATATAGATGTACCATCTCCGCGTTCTTAGTCTTGGCTTGTACAATGCACACATCATATCTAACTTGTCTATGCCACCCATATATTGATCATATACATGAATGATGTCGGGCTGCTTTACATTAATCTTTTGCTTCAGTGAACAATTATATCTACGAACAGTGTGAAGTGGTTCAATGCTTATATATAAAAACACTAAATTATCTGATTTGTTATCATACCAGCGAACTGCAACCACAAACTGCAAATTTTTTTTTGAGGTCAATTTCAGCTATATGTAAAATCTAAATTTCTTCATTTTTGATAAAATTTGACATTTTATAACACTATTTTAGATGCGGACCTAATAATTTTACATTTTTAATGCCCCTTACCCTGGACGATTTGAAAACCAATGATTTTAGACTATATAAGAATCAATCCATCTGACATTTTTTTTTTAATAGAACGTTCATTGAAGCCTGATTCACAGAAAATGTTGATAATAATGACTACTTAAACAACCCTTGTGTTTTCTGTATACTGTTTTTCTTTTAACTGGTTTTTGTTTATTATTTTGATTTTAACAGCTTATAGTAATAACTAGAAACTTATTTTACTGAAATAAGAACTAATTTTTTCATATATAATTATGTAATAGTTATGAATATCTTCAATATACATATACTTACTTGAAAATTGTATCATAAAAAGTAATTTTTTTAGGAGGAAATTAGAACTAAATTTTTTTAATATTGTTTTAGGATTAACTAATAATAAAATTAATAACTTAAATGGGTCCTACTCAAAAAAAACAAAAAAAAAATAAGAGTGAGAAGAGAAAGAACAGCCTGTCAACAAATCCAAGGAGGCTACTTTTTCTCTTAAAGTACACAATCAATGGGCTTCCAATAAACCAGCTGCCAACCATTGGAAATATTCTTAGATACATCCAGTTTCTAAAATCTCCCAGGTAAAACAAATAATTATTATTGTTATATAAATATACTATGAAACAATGATAAAATTTTTAAATGGTCTATTTTATGCAATACAGATTTAATCTAATATCACCCCCTCCCCTACAAGTGTTAAAAATGAGACACAATGAGGCAAAAAATTATGTAAGAAAAAAAACAACATAATGATTAATACTTGTCTATTTTTATTTTAGATCTATAAGATTTCAATCTACTAAGTTGATAGTAGCCTACCTTCAGAAACATGAAAACAGGGATCTGATCTGTAAAGATAGTTTCTGCAAGAATTCTGAACAAAGATGTGTTGCCTCCGCTGTAATAGACACTTGGAAGAAAGCAGGGTTTCAAGATTTTATCATCAGTGGATCCAGTGTCAGGGATGAGATACTAAAGCTCCTTAATAAGTACATAAATTTGCATCATCGCAAATCATCGAACTGGAACTCTAGTGAAGGCAACTTCTCTAAGATACAGACAGAGTTTTTAGAGGAGAGCAATACACTCTTTGATATTTCATTACCAAATTTTGAACAAAAAGTTAATCAGGATCGTTTTCGTTCTAAGAATGCCAAAGATGAGGATATTCAGTTCTATCTAGATCAAAAAGGAGAGCGAAACATGTATACTACTGAAGAAATTGATAAAGTATTACAAAATTCAGTTGAAAATAAAAATATTAGGCTCAAGAGGATGGAGGAGGCAATAGGTAAAGGTAAAACCACAATGAGTGCAGCAAAATCCAATGACCTTGAGGTTTCTTTGCATTCATCTGAAAATGAATCTGAATCGGAACCAAGTTTAGATTCTTTAGATGATGAAGATTTACCAATAGACTCAGTCATTCTACTAAATCTAAGATAATGATAAGTGTAATTGCTGAAGATCTGTTTGACTGTACTGCTGTAGTTTCCGCCCGATACAGAGTAGGAATACGACCACAAACTTCCATAGTAGCTGCTATTTGCAATAAAGCTGGTGTGAATCTAGAAGATATTATTCTATCAAGAAGTACAGCTCATAGAAAGAGATTCCGAAAAATAGAGGCAGTAGGAGATAAACTCAGACAAGAAATTATAACTTCTCTAAAGGGAAAAAAGATATGTGTTCGTTTTGATGGAAAACGGGTTAACCAGATTGAAGAAGATCTGAAAATGACTGTTTCTGTAGAAAGAATAGCGGTGAGTGTTACATCCCCTGATATGGATGACACAGATGACGTACTGCTAGGTGTTGTTCAGACAGCAAGTTCCAAAGGTAGTGACCAGGCTGTAGCAACTTTGAATCTGCTAGAATACTTCAACATTGTTGATCAAATATTAACTGTTTGCTGCGACACCACGGCATCTAATACTGGAATAGACTCTGGAGCTGTTGTTATCCTTAGCTCCATCCTTAACACTCCACTTTTATGGTTTCTCTGTGGAAGACATGATTAGTGATTGAAAAAATAGCGTGATCGGTTTGTACTAATTGTGCTCATAGAGCTATAAACTCATTTAATTCCTCTTAGTTATTTTTTTTTAAACTTTTATATCAGAGTTTTACATAGTAGATCATCTAAAGGTTAAGTTTCTAATTCCTTAACGCTGAGATATAAATGGGTTGTTGAATCTAAATGTGTTGTAATCTAATCATCTAAAGGTAAAAGAATTATTTGACCTCTTAAAAAAACTCTAAAAGTTTTTTTTAAAAAAAAGTTTTTTTAAGAGGTTAAATATTTCTTTTATCTTTAGATCCTAAGATTTCAACAATGTGGCAGCATTAAAAAGAAGATTTAATGTTGCCACTTTGTTCTCTCATTTTTTTCTTAATTTGCACAAAAATAACAGATGACAGTTTAAGTTTTATGTTAGTTTCGTCATTCAATATCAAAATTAATAGCCTTATTAAACTTACTCACTTATGGGATTTTTGGCTGTTTTAACAGGATTATAATAACCAGTTGTTTGATACACGCTATCTGAGACATAACCACGCAGAAACACAGTGTAGTAAGTTTCAGGAGAAAGAGATTGGTTTTAAACATCTACATTAGCAGCAATTAATTTGAGACCAGTGATGAGAAAATAGTAATTCTATTAAAAATCAATTAAATCTATCAGTTATTTTCGTTTAGGTTTTTTTCGATCTGAGTGAATGAAGAAACTACAAATTAGTTCATGAAATATACTTTATTTAGTTTTCTTCACAAACATTTCTAAACAAATAGAAAACTTAACAAACATTAAAAAGTTAAATTATAAGGTCTTTATTATTTTGCACAAGTTTCAAACTTTGCGTTCATCAAAATAACCACCACGTTTCTTCATTACTGCTTCACATATTCTTGGCATACGAACAATTAATTTGTTTAAAGTTTCCATGGTTACAGCTTTCCAAGCCTTTTGCAGTAACTCCCATATATGTTCCTCAGATTTAACTTGGAATTTCTTCACATACCGGTCTATTTCATCCCAAAGAAGCTCAATGGGATTGAGGTCTGGTGACTACGCAGGCCAATCCTTTAAAGTGAGGGTTTTTTCTTGTAGTAGTTGATTCAGATAATTTATACAAAGTTTAGATTTGTGCTTTGGGTCATTATCTTGCATAAAAAAGGCTGGCGTCGAACCACCATTCGATGAGCAGATGGAACGGTATGATTCTCCAAAATTTCTCTGTATTACTCCTTTTTCTTAATTCCACGAACTCTGATCAAATCTCCTTTTTTGTGACCTGCAAAACAACCCCATACTATTATTGAACCTCCTCCATGCTTAACAGTAGGCACAATGCACTGCGGAATGTAACGTTCATTCTGGTGCCGGCATACAAATATTGTTCTCTTGTTGCCAAATAATTCAAACTGGGACTCATTGCTCCATACTACTGTTTTCCATTGACTTATTGTCCAGTTGGCATGTTTGCGAGCCCATTGTAGTCGTTTCACCTTATTTGCTTTCCTTAGCAACGGTTTTTTGGCAGCTACACGCCCTCTAAGCCCAGCTTTCATCAAATGGTTTCTTATTGTCCGGAAACAAACAAATTTTTCAGCAGTTTCATTGTATTCTCTCATTATTTGTGGAGCTATTAATTTTCTGTTCGACATAGATAATCTCGTAATTTCAACAATCATTATGTTCATCTATCTTTCTAGGCTTTCCAGGTCATGGTAAGTCACAATATTGACCAGTTTTCTTGAAATGCTTGATTGTATTGTGAACTTCAATCTTTATTATAATATAAATAAAAAATGTTATTGATACTAAAACAAAAACGTTTCCATATTTTGCGTGATTAGGGCTAATACAGATTTTTAGGATAAAACATAATAAACAAAATACTTTGGAAAAGTAAGAAATCGAATGCATTTATATATATATATATATATATATAGATATAGATATAGATATAGATAATTAAGTTGTATATATGTAATACGCTATTATATATATTTAATAGCGTGTTACATATATACAACTTAATTTTCTTCACTCTTTCTAAGATTAAAAATTCATTAATGTTTAAATTTCCCATAATTTTACTTACAACCCTGTAAAGAAAAAGAAAAAAGATTAGTTGCAAATTAAAAGATATTTCATTTAAAAATAGAAAAGAGATTTTTGCATCACTCTGCATATATATATATATATATATATATATATATATATATATATATACATACATATATTGTGAGAAGGGAAGATGAGGAAAATTTAAGCATTATCTTTAAGTTTTTCCCGACTCACACACGCTTCATTCGAACGAGGAAAAGAGTGAGTCAACCAAAAAAAAAACACCAGGTGGATACACATGTCGTATAACATGAAAAATGAATAAGTCATACCATAAATGATTAAAACTGTTTCGCAAACACGAGTTGAAACACAATGATATGATTTTAATTAATAAATTTCTAGATAAGTTCTGAAGCCACTCTGATATAAAGACTGATAAAAAGAAAACTAGTAAAACTTGTTTTAAAGAATACCATGACTCAGCAGTTGAAACTAAAGTACTGAACGAACTTGAAGAAAAAGAAATCTATTGTCTGGACAAGAATTCAAAATAACACCTGTGGACAGATAGAAAAGGAACGGTTGAGTAAATCTTTTAGATTTTATGGGGAGATTTTTTTTGTTGATTTGTTTGAGAGAGATTTTAGTAGATTTTCTTGAGGCCTCTCTTTGGAGAGATGTTTTCGGGAAAATTTTGACGAAATGTTTTAAAAGAGTTTTTAAAGATTAAGAAAGAGATTTTAAGAAAGATTTTAAAAAGAATTTTAAGAGAAAGAAAAAGTTTTAAGAGATTTTAAGAGATTATATGAGAAAAGAATTTAAAAGAATTTTAAGAGATTTTGAAAGAGGATTTTATAAGAAAAGGATTTTTGAAGACTTAAAGAGAATTTAATGAAAAGAATTTATGAACAATTTAAAGAGGAACTTATGAGAAGGATTTGGTAAGGAAATGTATTTGAGTAACTTTCAATTTGCGTTGTTATAAGTATTAATGTATTGTTATTTGTATGAGTTAATATTAAGAGAATATAAATATTGATGAGAAATAATTGAGAATAATTATTACGAAAAATAAGTAAGAGAAGAAAAATCAATCGTAAATATTTTTATTTTTGTTTTCATTTTAAGTAAGGCAATATTATTATTATTAATATTTTTATTACTGCTTTATTTGAGTAAGCAATTTTTATTAAAAAGTCTGATGCTCCTATCGCGCTTTTACCACATCTGCGTTACACACTGACAGTCCTACCTAACATTCTATCACTCTCTATATTTGCGCTACCATTACACTTACATAGAACCAACCACCATAGTCACATTTAATCATCACATCCTTAACATAGAAAAAAATTAATAAAATCCACCGCCCTCACAATATATATATATATATATATATATATATATATATATATATATATATATATATATATATATATATATATATATATATATATATACACACACACACACTGCCCGGATGCCCGGTAAAAGTTTCCGGTCACTTTAAGTTTTAATAGTTTTTTATCTATAATAGTTGATATTAAGTTTTAAAATTCTTGATAAGTCATAAAATAATTCGATTAAGTTGTACTAATGTGTTAAGTAAACTTGTAATAATTGATATTAAATTTTTAAATTGTTTTAAGCCATAAAAAAAATCAATTAAGATATACTGTGTTTTTAACATTGCATAATCTATGTTTTCTACGTTTTTGGATTATAAACTCGAACATACTTAGTAAAAAATTTGTAAATAAAATTCAACTGTTCTTTTGTCATCAAAGCATAATTTCGCTGAAGTTAATATAAAATATTGGATTAATAAACTAATTTAGTAAATATTTTATATAGCTGAATAAAATTTGATATTATTTTTTAATTTCCAGTTAATAAAGTATATTTTGATTATTTTTAAACTAAAATTTTACAAAATAATATAAAATGTCAAAGAAATGTAATTTATCACTAGAAACGCGTTCTTCAATTGTTGCTCTGGTAAATGATGGCCGTTCTATACACTGTCCTCCAAAACATTAACAACCAAATAAAATAAAAAAAATTTTCCACTTGATTACTTATTACAGCAATTTTATTTTTTTAATTACGCTTTAAATGAAAAAAAAGGTTAATGTTACATATAAGAAAAAAGATTTTAACATAATAAGACAACTTGAAAAAAATAAAACGTGAATTTTTGTTTGTATCGGTATTTTAACGCAAAAACGTGGTCCTCCAAAACATTAGCAACTTTTTTAAAACTACCCTAAAAAATGTTAATATCAATTGTTAATGGCATATCCTTTACTTTTTAGGATCAAGGAACATCTTCTCGGCAGAGACTCTACGAGTTTATTAATTTTTTCTTGTGTAATCTCATTCCACGTGGTTTCAATAGCTTTATATAGCTCATCGACGTTTTTGAAGGGTCCTTTGTGTTTTAGGGAGAGTTCAACTTGGTACCATAAATTTTCAATCGGGTTGAGATCAGGTGATTGAGCCGGCCATTTCATTACTTTAATTTGATTTGTTTCAAACCATTCTTTAGCGAGTTTAGAGGTGTGTTCGGGGTCGTTGTCCTGTTGAAATGTCCATAAAAGAGGCATATTATTATCAGTATGAGGATTCACTTTTTCCGTAATGCCATTTATTCGGTAAATAGGTCCAACTCCACTAAAACCAGAAAAACAACCCTAAACCATTGCACTTTTTCCACCACCATGCATTATTGTCATAGGCGTAGAACGCGCTGGGGCTCGGGGGCTCGAGCCCCATCCGGAAATTTGTCGCTGGGGCTTTGCCCCACCCGGGGTAATTCACCAAGCTTTTAAAAATATTTAAAAAATAAAAAACATAATATACTTAAACATTAACAAATATAACAATTTAAAAACGATTGTAATATTTCCGCAAATACCTATGGTGATTTTCAAAAGTTTATATTATTTTTCGAATTTCAGAAATTCCACGCTTCTGATGAGTTTGAGACTCATTTGAGATCGGTAAAACCGTAATAAAAAGCAAATTTACGGAACTACATAAACTAAAGAGTTGTGTAAGTTAAACATTCGTTTAGTTTTTTTTTTCTTTGATAAATTTGGCAGTATTATTTGTTTAATTATTTAAAAGTTTTGAATTAAAAATCATTTGACTTAAAAAATGGTCAGTTTTTGAAGAAATTTTTTAATTGTTCAATGGTACATTGACTTTTAAGTGATATGTTGTACGATGTTGTAGAAAGAAGAAGATTAGTGAATACTTTTCAAAAAAAGAAAATCAATTTGAAGAAGTTGCATTATTTTCTGAATCTCAAAATGCTAATAACTTTCAAGATAATACTCATGAAAGTTTATCATTTGTTCAGTCAGATGATGCAACTGATTCAACCGCTGTTGTTGAGTCGCCGTCTTTTACAGAGGAGCCTAGACCTCGTTGTTAAAGTCAGTCATCTTTTCCATCAAAAAAGTGAAGAAAACTTAAACAGAGCTGGAATGTAAAAAAATAATCGGTTTTGCATGACTGCGAGAAAGAAAATGTTTTTTGTTCTACCTGCATCAAAGCTACCCAAATGAAAATGCCTTTACCTCATAGTTCAAGAGTAAAGTATTTGTACGAAGCTTTTATTTTAAACGGATTTTCTAATTGGAAGAAAGCATCACAAATTTTTGGTTCTCACGAGCGATCTGAACTCCATAGGGCGTCTGTTAGTATGATCGCCTCAGCAACACTGGAATTGACATTTATCCAACAGCTTAATCATCACCAAAATAAAGAAATGATGGATAATCGTACGGCTTTATCAAAAATATTACAACACTTCTTTATTTGGTAATTCCTAAATTTCGTTTAAGAAAAATTTAGATTAACAATCAATCATTAAATTTATTTACTAGACAAATAAATGTTTCTTCTAAATGAATTAGGGAACGCAAGGCCTTTTCATTCGTGGAAAAGTTGAAAATAATTCAAAGTTTCGCATGCCACTCAAACTACGAGCAGACGATTCTCTGGAACTGAAGAAATGGTTGAATCGTCCTGAAAAGGAAAAGTGGCTCTCGCCTGATATTAAAAACGAAATCCTACAAGACTTTGCTCATGCAACGCTTCGTAAGCTATGCAAAAGTATAAGGGATTCACAATTCTATAGTTTGATCCGATGAAACAACGGATATGACCATGAAAGAACAAGTTTCGATCTGCATTCGGCGTGTTAATGAAAAATTTAAAATTGAGGAGCTTTTAATGGGATTTTAGCAAACTGAGAACATCAAGAACTGTTTAATGGACGTTTTGTGTCGATTTAGCCTGTTGATTCAAAATTGTCGGGGCCAATGTTTTGACGGATCGTCTAACATGTCTGGAAGTATCTATGGATTGCAGACTTTAATGAGTAGGAAAGAAAAGCGGGCTTTTTACGTGCACTGCCGCGCTCATAATCTCAACTTGGTAGCACAAGATTCTGTTGAAAATCAAACAGAGATCAGGAATTTTATGAATTTAGTACAATCATTCATCGTATTTACCCGTGGATCTCCAAAACGATTGGCATGTTCCAGCAAATTTTGAAATGTAGAAGATGTAGAAAGCGGAACAACACTACGGCCATTTTGCCACACTCGATGGATCCTTAGAAAACCGTCCATTATATCTATTACGAGTAATTATTCCGCCATTATCAACTGGTTAGAGGATTTTGAAAATCATTCTGATAATTCAGCCAAAAATAAGTCAGAAGCAGCGGGTTATCTGGAATCTTTTTGTAAGTTTGACACATTTTTCAAATTGGAAATTTTGCGCATGATCTTCACGTTAATCGAGGATGCTAATACAGCACTCCAAAGTAAATTTCATAGTGTCTTTTTTGTAATATATTATTTTAAGGAAATTATAATGTTAAACGTTTATTGAAAATTGTTTTAGGCATGCAGCTTAATTTTTGTAAAGCAAGAAATACCATCAACAATTTAAGAAGGTGTTAAAAGAAGCCCGGGGCGATACTCGCTTCAAAGTCTTATGGGATGCAGCCGTTGTAGCAGCAGAATGTAGTTTACTTGACAAACCAGAGATGCCACAGAAACGTAAAATTACATCAAAATTTACTGGAAGTGGAGTTCCATACTTTGCTACGACTCCAGAGGACCACTACCGCCAGCTTTTCTATGCATCTCTGGATTGTGTTATAACGGGACTTGCGACCCGTTTCAAACCAACTGAGACCACTGAGCATTTAGCAAATGTAGAAAAATTTCTCATTAGTCAGTGCTTGGAAGTTGGATTCGTTGAGGCTTTTTACAAAGATGACTTTGAAGATTATAGAAGGCTACAACTTTATCGCGACATATTTATCGATCATGCAAAATTTAAGAATATTCAACTAATTAATTTTGAATCAGTTTTGAAAGAGCTTGTAGACCATGATGGTCCTTTCTCAATTAATTTCACTGATTCCCGAGTTTATGAAACTGGTAAAAATTTTAATATGTATGCCTGTCACCTCATGTACGTGTGAGCGCTCTTTTTCTTGTCTTCGTAGGCTGAAGACTTATTTGCGTTCTACAATGTCTCAGGAGCAATTGAATCATCTTGCTATTTTAAATTGCCATCGCGATATTGCCTACACTCTTGATCTTGATCATTTGATCAATGAGTTTATTATGCTGTGCCTTCATACGCATGAACACATTTTATTTGAGAAAATAAATTAAATTTTTATGCCTATTGAAAAAACTTTTTATTTCTTATTATAGATTTTCAACTCCTACAAAATAGTTTATGCCCCATCCGGGAAAACTAAAACTCTACGCCTATGATTATTGTTCCTCTTGTGTATTTAGGATCTAAGCGTTTACGTTTAGGTCTACGTACCTTTAAATTTCCATCAAGACCTTTCAAGTTGCACTTTGATTCATCGCTCCAGAGTAATCTATTCCAGTTGTTTATTGTCCAGTCTCTATGAGAATTTGCAAACTCAGTTCTAGCTTTTCTATTCTTCTGAGAAATGAAAGATTTTTTTGCTGCTCTAAAGCTCAAAAGTCCTGAAAGTTGTAACCGTCTACAAACTGTATTTTGAGACACGGAAAGTTTCAGTTTTTTAATAGTATCATTAGCGCTGTCAAAAGGATTTTTTTTAACATGACGAATAATTTTTCGATCGGTGAAACGACATGTTTTGAGTGGTCTTCCGCCCTTATGTTCTGTTTCTAAAGGACTACCTTTATCAAATCGTTTGATTATTCGACATACAATTGACTTGTTAATGGAGTATTTCGTTGCGATTTCCTTTTATTTGACCCCTTTCTTGTAACTTTTACAATACGTTCTCGAAAAGCTAAATTATACTTGTTTTCTGCCATTATAATCCAAAACAGCATATATACGCGATCTTAAATTAATATTGTTATAATTGCAACACTCCATATTCATCTCTGGACAAAAATTAACAATTGATTGATTCTCATTGGTTAAGTACTAATAATTACAACACAACACTTCCCTTGGGCATTATTTCCACACTTGTGCTGCTGATTTTCCGTGAGTTTTTGTGAATAATTATAAAAGGTTGTTAATGTTATGGAGGATCAGGTTTTTGCGTTAAAATACCAATAAAAACAAAAAAACCAGTTTATTCATTTTCAAGTTGTCTTATTATGTACAAATCTTTTTTCTTATATTTAATATTAAGCATTTTTTGTATTCAAAGAGTAATTAAAAAAAAAAATTGCTGTAATTAGTATTCAAAGTAGAAAAAAAACATTTTTTTTATTTGGTTGCCAATGTTTTGGAGGACAGTGTATATTCAAAAATTGTCGAAAACACCCCAATCATCAGTGAGTAATACTATTCGTCGGTTTAAATGTACTGGTACAAATAAAAATTAGGAAAAGAAGTGAACGTCCCTGCAAAATATCAAAGGCTAAAAAAAAGTCGATTATACTCTCATGTAAACGAAATAGACGATTAACAGCCCAAGAAATCTAACTTCAATGCTGCTCATAATAAAACTATTTCAGAAAGAACTGTAAGATGTCGCTTGAAAACTGTTGGCTTAAATGGTAGATTTGCTGTTCGAAAACCTCTTCTAAAAGAAATAAATTGGAAAAAGAGGCTTCAATGGGCTCCAACACATTCAAATCGGACAGATAAAGACTGGCGAAATATACTTTGAACGGACGAATCCAAATTTCTTGTTTTTAAAACAAAGCGACGGATCTATGTGCGACGAACAGCTACTGAAAAATTTCATTTACAGTGTATACAGCCTACTGTCAAACATGGTGGAGGTTCAATAATGATGTGGGGCTGTTTTGCTTTTAATCAGGTAGGTAATCTCGTGAAAATAAATGTAATTCTCGATAAAAATGAATGTCATAAGATATTATGTAAACATACTGTGCCTTGTGGAAAGCGTTTAATTGGCCTCAGGTTCACCATGAAACAAGATAATGACCCAAAACACACATCTAAATACTGTACACACTATTTGCAAAAAAAAGAAGCTCGTGGAGAGCTCAAAAATATGACATGGTTCCCACAATCCCCTGATCTCAACCTAATGGAATTACTATGGGAGCAATTGTATTGTGAGGTAAGAAAAGTGTCTTACATAAACAACTCATTTGTGGTCAATTTTTCAAAGAGTGTTGAAAAATATTTCTCCAATTTATTTGGATAATTTAATCAAACGTATGCAGTAAGGAAAGCAAAGGGTGGATTTTTCGATGAAAAAAAAAAAAAACTTTTGTTCGTGTTATATTGCATAAACTTGTTTAATTTTATCATAGGCTTAAAGACGTTGATTAGTTTGTAATTATTTGTAATAATATTTGGTTGATTGTAATTTATTAACTTCTCTTTTTATATATATATTTAAAGAAAACAGAATGATCGGAAACTTTTGCCTAAACTTTTATATGTATTTGTACTTAATACTATGAAATATAAATACTCTTTATAAATAAAATGTAATCTAAATAAAATGCAAATACAAATGAAGTATTATACTTTAGTACATAAAAGACAACAAGCAATATGAGATGACATTGATTATGCGTTTAGAAAACTTATGAAATTATGCGAGGACAGAAAGAACAAAGATCACATTTCTTTTAGATACCTTAATTAATGATCGTTAGTGACATTTGCTTTTAAATAATCAAAACGAGTGTACTAGAGAGGGAGACATGGATAAAAGAAATTATTGCCTTCATTGCTGCATAAAGAAAACTAATAAAATAGTTGAACAAAGTTTGTTAAAAGTAATTCCAAAACGCAATTAACAACTTTAAGTCAGCACTACTTTTATGTTTAAATTTTAACCGTTATCTACCACCGTGTGCCTTGGGGAAACCGAACCTCTATGAAAACACCCTAAAAAATGTATTATGTCATTCTTTGACATACATATACTAGTTACAAAAATTATAAAAATAAAAAACATTTGTTGGGAAAATTTTGAGAAACGGCCCTTAAAAACCCGCAAAAATAAAAAAAGTTACAAAATCTTTTAAGGTGATGCAAAATATAGTTTACAGTTAAATACAACTTAATTAGATATAAAAACTTAAAATACATATAATTGCATGCTACGTAACTAAATATTATTAGCATTAAAGTTTAGAAAAGCCTTAGAGTAGTTTTCCGTATATCTAGGTGAAGAAATGTCTTTTATCAAGTATCGCTCCCAAACCTCTAAGAATGCTGAATTTGAGTGTTCCAACTCCTGTTCTGAAAACTGACCAAGTCCCTTCCTTTTATTAAAAAACCAGACAGCTCCGTAGGAAGTACTTTCTCCAATCTATTAAAGAGTCTTAGAACCTTAGAACACTCACTACCTTCAATTGTGTCACCATGGTATGGTTCGAAGAGAATAGAATATCCTGCTAACCAATCCTGAAGTCTTGGCCAAATGTTTTGTAGATCCTTAAGGACATGATTTGGAGACAACTTAAGATGAAGAGCTGGTGGTGGATTCTTAAGGATCACTAAGCTCTCATTATCTCCATAAATGAGCAAAGGAGTCGCCACATAGTTACCATACTCTTTTGCTTTGATCTTTTTACCTCCGGAAGTTATCCAATCTTCTTTGTAAATTTTAGTATTCACGAATGTTCTGAGTGTAGCATCTGTCTGCCAGGCTTCACTTCCTTCACCATTTGGAGACTCACAGTATAAGCATGGATACTTTGATGCACATGACATTATTCCAGACACAATATTTAAGAGTTTAAGGTCACCAGTGAAGTAAACAATAGAAGATTGATTTGAGTCTTCTCTATGAATATTTTGCAGTTATGATATGTCTCTGGAACCTTTGGAGCTGATCCAATCATCTGAATTTTCCTCCTTCCAGTATTTTTGTAATGATTTCCTAAATTAATATTTTTGAACTCTTAATAAAAGTTAACACAGAAGTTAAAAGTAATAGCATGTGAGAATTAAAATCATTTTTACCTGAACCAATGCCCCTTTACCTGGATACTCTGCTTAAAGGTCTGATGAATGTTAAACCAACTGGATCATAAAGTGCAAGAGTCAGCTTCAGATGTCCTTTTCCAAAATCGAGACCAAACTTTGAAACCATCTCTAAAAAAGGCTGTTACCTACAATTTAATATATAATATAAATATTCATCAGTTAGCTTAAAATAATGAATATGAAATCTCAAAAAACAAATTACGACCAAAATTGTTATAATTTTTTTAAGATATGCTAGTTTTTCCACAAGCTCCAAAATATTGGAACAGAAGAAAAAGGGTCGGATTATTTTTTACCCATTAGAGTCTTGAAATGTAGTTAACTCCTGAGAAAATAACTTTCCAAAGATACCTTTCTGATCTCTCATAGTCTCGTTTATACGAGAAACAAATCTCTCAACTAATGTTTCCTTGTTCTCTTCCGGCAATAGTATCAAAGGTTTTCAACCATTAGGGGACGTAAAGGAGATGGCTGAATTGCCTGATTCTTTCTTTGTTTTTATAGTTTTATAACTGATGTGTTCAGCCAGTTTGAGATCAATTTGGTTTGTAATGTTGGCTAACTTTTTCAATTTTAGTTTACACTTATCTTTGGAGTGGTTTGATCCCCTATAGATAATAGCAAAGCAGTGTGAACAGATCCGTGTAGGAAAAAATCTTGAGTTATTAGATTTATTCTTCTGTTTGTTGAAAAATAATTTCCACTGAAGACCATTCAAGCTAGCAATTTTACAAATTCTACATTAACATCTTTCCATAGACCTGATAAAAACCGATAAATGTTAAATATATTTACCATTTATACTATCATATTATTATATTCTACTATAGTAGTTTATTTTTTTTGAAAAACTAAAAATTTGTCTACAGAAAATAGAAAGGGGGAGATTTGTGATTAAATAAACACTTGTTAACTAAGACAGACCACATATTATAATATATTATATATAATATTATATGTATAGCACATATATAAATATATGTACTATTTATATTATAATATGTATATTGCAATTTAAATAATACATATATTTATATGTATATATAATATATTATATACTATATTATATTACCTAGTATATTATTATTATTATTATTATTATTATTATCACTATCATATATATATATATATATATATATACATACATAAGATTGCTAAAGCTATCATTTTTTATGACAACTACAGATACACTAACAGAAACTACATTTTTCTAAGTAAAATACTTGATCATTTTACAAAGGATACATCCCGCTTTTAAGAAAAAAAAGTTTTTAAGTAAGCAGACTATTCTTCCTCACTAAACTTTTCATACTTTAACTTCAAAACTTAGTTCAATTATAAGAGTTTAAAAAAAAATACCAACACAGCTGATATTTTTTGCATCCAAAACCCAATCATTTTAACAGGGGCAGTAAAAACTTCCGTCTTGGTTGCACACTGAGTGTTATTCTGTGAACAAGGGGAGATTTAGTTTAAACATTCGTTAATTTCTAAAATAAAGAAAAAAGACTCAGCAAAAAAATAAAAAGCTAAGCTCACCTATTAAGCTTAAAAGCAACGGATTTGGGATTGGTGATAAGTAATTGACCAAAAATAATAATCCTCGCATGTTAAGAATTCATAGTTTTAAAAAATTCAAATTTACATATAAAGAAAAAAAAAGGTAGACCAATCATTTTGAATGCCAGTGCAAATTATAAGTTGGTGAAATGTTAAAAAAGGAGAAAAAATTCACCTTCACATTTTTTTGTAAATGTTTCAACTCCTGATTTTGTTTGGTAACCATTATTACAAATGCAAATCTACAAAGTTTGCATTAGGTGAGCATCTGCACATATCTTTTTGAAGCAAAAAGTATAAGTTGACATTTTTTTATTGAAAGAAATGAAAGCAATTTTTAAAAGAATATTATCTTTTCTTTTTTGATTTCATTTTTTGTTTTGTGCAATATATAAAACTGCAAAAATTATTTTTAAAATCTGTTGCAAACGGGATTTGATACATGGTTAAAAAAGGCAACTATGTCAAAGTAATTCTCATATATCGAAATTTGTAAAATATCTACTCTAGATTAAACAAGTATAATAAATGTCACTGTAAAAAAAATAAAACAAATATCACAGTGCCATTAAATGATTTAAAAGAAAAATAAAATTTAGATTTGCCATTTGATAAAAGTATAACAATTATTTCTACAAGAAAAATATTTAAATTAAAAATAGATTTTTATATAGTAACAAAGTGAAAAACTATTTATCACAATGTAATAAATTGAACACAATAATTTTATTCATAAAGTTTACCTTTTTGTTTTAACTGCATCAACTCAATAAAGTTTCCTGTTAGATTATCAAGGCACCTCCCGGTAAAGTCTAGTGTTCTAGATTGCAGTAATCCTCTCACAGTTGCAAGATTGCAATCACTGTTTAAATAATTGTTTGCAAAAAAAACATTAATTAACGAGGTAGTCGATTCGAACAAGTCATGCAGTAAACAAGTCATGCAGTATTTGGTTGTTGGTTAAACCAAGCTGTATTAACATAGTTAATGTCTTGAATAAATTAGAAGGGATTCTGGATTGTAGGTTGAATGGCAAAAAGAGGTAACGTAAGGAATTTAATGAGTTAAATACGTCAGGGGGAAGACTGGATATTTGATTGTATTCTAATTTAAGAACTGTTAATGATTTTAATGAGCTAAACACTTCAGGCGGAAGACTGGATATTTGATTGGAAGATAGCTCAAGAAGTGTCAAGGAAGTTAAGGAATTGAACACGTCAGACAGAAGACTAGATAATTGGGTGTTGTCTAGGTAAAGTTCGGTCAATGAGATTTGAAATGAAAGCATCCGATGGAATTGTAGTTATAGAGCTTGAACTGAAGCGACAAACTTTTAAAGAAGATAATGATCTGAACAAGCTTGTGGGTCAATGAACAAGTAGAAAGATAATGCAAGACGAGTTATATAAGCTGGAACTTCGTTTAAATTTTCTGGACTCGCCTTTGCACCGTATTTCAATAACTGGACTATAAAGAAAAATAACATCATTCTTTTCACTGAAATATATACAGGGTGACCAGAAAAAACGGAGACTAACGTTTTTAATCATTTTTTATTAAGCCAACAAAAATTAAGTAAAACAACGATGAATAGCAACAACATGAACCTTCTGAAATAATATACTCAGCCGGTTTCGAAGAGGCCTGCACCCGCGGCGCTACATAAGCCAAACGTGTCTTGAAATTTTCAGCGATGGGCCGCAGATCTTCTGGAGATAATCAATCCCATTCCCGGCGCAGCGTTTGCTTCAGCAACTCCAAACTTATGTGGCGTGTAGCACAGGCCCTGGTCTCCAAAATTGACCACACGTTGTAATCCATCGGGTTGAGATTCGGCGAGTAGGGCGCACATTCCGAAGGCGCGATTAAGTCCGGAAAATAGGAACGACACCAGTATTGAGTCGTTTTCGCCTCGTGAGCAGGGGGAAGAGTCCTGTTGGAACGTCCAATTCACATCGCCGAAGAGCTGTTGGGCTCACGGAAGTACCACAGTCTTGAGAATGTCGCGTCGGTAGACTTCTTGATTGATTTTGTACCTTGATCCACGAAAACGAGGGGGATCTTACCGCTTGCACAGACTTTGCCCTAGACATGGCGTAATTTATAACAGGCCTATTTACTGTGGGGATGACGTCATAAACTGGAGGCGAGTTTTTTTGAACAGAAAAAAATGAACACCTTACTCTTTTTTTTTTTTTTTAAATCAACAATGCACAACAAAATACAATATATATTTTTTTATCAGCAAAATGCAGTAAAATTCAATATATGCAGTAAAGATATAAATAAAAATATATATAATTATCAATTTATATATTTCAGGCATCAGAAAAAAAGATTTTTTTCTTTGTTGGCCTGTGTTATTAAATACTGAGTTTCAAAATTTTTTGTTTTGGTTCTTTTTCAGATCTTGGAGAATACAAATTACAAAAGTTTTTAAAAAATATATTTGAAAGTGTAACCCCATGGTTTCTGTTCATATTTAGTTGGTATGATTCAGAAATAAGCATTATTAGATTGCACAAAGAAGAAATACACGCATTATCAGCTACTTGACGAAACATTATTTAGCAATATATTACCCATTGACATACCAAATCACCAGGCACTGTTAATCCCCCTTGATTGATTTCCTCAGTAAAATCTCTGAATTTTTCATAATAAAAATACGAGTCATCTGAATCTTTATCATTTCTGACAATAAATCCGGCTATGTAAATCAGAGTCATTTTGACATCTATAGATAATATTTTTTCTAAGTCTGGTAGGTTATCAAATATCAAACATTTTTCTTCATTTAAATAAAAACCAAATCTTTCACAAGAATGCCCTGATGTAGTAAAATCAAAAACAGCACCATTATTGTCTAGCTGCAAAAGTAGTTTTGTTTTTATAATACCAACTTTCTCAAGTACTTGTTGAACAGTAATAAAGTATGTACCACCTGATCCTTGTCTGAGTTTTCCAAACTGTTTCTCTAAATGATCAGTTGTAAATGTTCCAAGCAAAACATATTTATGACTTGTAGACAAGAGGAACTTTGACAACTACACAAGACCATTACAAGTATGATAAAGACTATTAGAAGTATCTTTTGAGAAACATTTAAAACGGACTTTTTGAGAAGAGCACATTTGTTTAGCCATGTTTCCAAATTCTAACAGTTTTTGAAGATTAAAGTCACCAGAAGAGAAAATAGCAGCTCGATTTGGATCATGCATGCGTACATCTGCATAAGGGCTATGAACATTAACAATTCTCCTAAATTCAATTATTATTGAAAGAGAATAAATAGTATCATCAACATATTTTAATTCTGGATGACATTTTAAGGCACACGCTGTTTCTTCACAAAATACTTTCAGACAAGTTGAAACTTTTTGCCTTTCAACTGGTTTGGGAAACACAGCAATGTCAGTAAGTTTAGAAATTTTAATCATTTGGTTTGATTCTAATTTATGTAATGCTACAATGTGAGACCATTTAGCAACTTTTTTTTCCTTTTTAACAAAAAACTCAAGTTCTTGAGTTTTTTCCGTTATTCAATTATTGCGGATATTTTTTAAAAAGTGTACATAATCATATAAAAGATATATATTATCTTTTGTTCGCCAAGGTACACCATCTGTCTCAAATTTCTTGAAAAATGCCTGATTTGTCCTGTTACCATCACAAATTATAAATGCAACATTACCACCTGCTGCTTTTATGGCAGATAAAAGAAAGCTAGTTTGTTCAAAAAGAAAATTTGAATCGACTTTACACACAAGAAGCATTTTGCATAAAAATTTGGGTCCACCAAACAAAGTAACAACCATAAAACTTAAAACAGTATTAGCAAGAACACTTGGATTGCTAACTGCTTTTCCAAAAACTGTTCCCCCATGGTACTGCAACATAGTCTTAACATAAACTTCATCTAATAAAAGAATACAATTTTTATGTCTAATATCTGTTAAATTTGAAAAAACCTTTTGTAGATAAATATCCTCATGAATAGACTTCACTTTAGATGTTTGTCTTTTTAATGTTGTAATGCTAGGAAGTTTAAAGTCTTCTCTGAGACGATTATATGTAGAACGGACATTGCAAAGTATTCAAATGCTCTTACCTTTGTTTGAACAGAATACTTTTTATCGGTAAAATATTTATCACCCATTGAAAAAAGTTGCTGTTGAATAATATTTTTTTTACTACTTATCTCATAAGTATTTAAAAATAGAACAGCTTCTGTAATATGGGACCATCTATTCAATATGATAATTCTGTTTTTTGAGAGAGTTTTTATTATACAAATAACTCCACAATGAAATGATTCATAATGAAAATTATTATCTACTTTCAGAAACAAAGGCACACCTGTGTTATGGAAGAACTCTAATGATTGAATCAATACGTGATTCTCTGTTTTAGTATTAAATAGTATATTAACTCCATTAAAGTTGTAGTTTTCAATGTTTGCTTTCAGATCATTAAACGATTTTATAACATCTTTAAAATTGAACTCATGCAACTCATCAGGTTTAAAATTTCTAGTTTCCGAATGAGTTCTTGAAGTAGTTCTAAGACAAGCAGATTGCTTAGGAATTAAACTTGGTTTTACACAGGTAAACACAAGTAGAGGATCACAAGGTCTTTCTTTGCCATAATCATTTGTTGAAACGTCTCCAACAGGCCAGTGCCTTTCACAAACAACGGTGTCATTCCTATCTGGTATATTGTCTCTTGGTATAACAGCCAACCACTTTTTTCTTTCTTCTGGTGTTCGAAGAAGGCGAAAAGTTTTTTCTTTGGAGCTTCCATCATAAATTCCGTTGCAATTTGTGACAGCGTTTACGACCCATGTTTATTATAAATATTATTGATTACTTAAAAACTTTGACTAAATAATTTAGGGAGACCCTTCAACGCTTCACAAGTATCAAAATTAAAAAAAACAAAATGTTCGCCTCCAGTTTTTGACTTCATCCGCACGGTGAATAGGCCTGTTATAAAGTACGCCATGGCCCTAGACCATGACGGAGTGCGGATTTTCGCGGTGTTCAACAATGGCCGACATGCCGGGAGCCTAAGCGGACCAGTTCCTGTCGTTTTGGTGGTTGTGCGCCTGCACGACAGTGTACAGCTTTTCGTCCGTGAACAGGATGCGCTCCCATCGCTGAGCAGCGGCCCGACGCTTGAGTTGGCGACAATCCTGGAGCCGCACACGTTTGTTTTCATCGGTGAGCAATTGAATTTTTTGGAGCTTGTAAGGCATGAGGTTAAGTTTCCTTTTTGCTATTTGTTGCACCGATTCACGTTTCATTCCGGTTTCACGGGCGATTTTCTGCATAGAGACCCTCGAATTTCGCTTTACTCGCTTCCTAATGATCTGGCGGTTGGCGGACGTGTTGACGGTGCGTTTTCTACCGTATCCTGGAAGGCGACAATCGTGGCCGAGCTCCTTAAAACGATTGACGGCCTTGGACACAGTTTGCATAGGCACATTAAGCAAGCGAACAATATCACACTGACGTATTCCTTTACGAAACATGTATGTATGTATGTATGTATGTATGTATGTATGTATGTATGTATGTATGTATGTATGTATGTATGTATGTATGTATGTATGTATGTATGTATGTATGTATGTATGTATGTATGTATGTATGTATGTATGTATGTATGTATGTATGTATGTATGTATGTATGTATGTATGTATGTATGTATGTATGTATGTATGTATGTATGTATGTATGTATGTATGTATGTATGTATGTATGTATGTATGTATGTATGTATGTATGTATGTATGTATGTATGTATGTATGTATGTATGTATGTATGTATGTATGTATGTATGTATGTATGTATGTATGTATGTATGTATGTATGTATGTATGTATGTATGTATGTATGTATGTATGTATGTATGTATGTATGTTTACTTAGAGTATCTTGTTGTTGCTCTGTAAATGCAGTTAGTTAGTTTTACGTATGTTTTATTTTACCTTATTTTTCGTAAGTAATTTTAGTATCTGACATTATAAACTTTAGTAACTAATGTTATAAACTTATTTTCGGCAAATGTTTTATGATTGAAGTTGCAGGTTTCAAATCGCTAAAAAGTTATTTTCGACACAGACTTTTTTTAGTGATTTTATTGGTTTCACGCATTGGTTACGAAAGCATTGTGTACTTCTCACTTATTTTTAGGTAGGTAATAGTAGCTATCTACACGAATTTGAAACCAAAAATTTAAAACATATTTTCCTTTGATTTTACGAGTTTTAGACTATTTTCAGAAAAAATGCGTCACTTTCCGGAAAATAAGTTAACTAAATTTTCATCTTACAGGATGGTCATTGCTATTTGAGAAATCACTAATCACATGAGATTCTCAATTTCTACTGCTGAAAACGAATTTTTCAAAGTTCTCATCTACTCCACTCATTTTAAAAAATTGCATTTATGTTACAAGCTTGTTTTTTCTATTTACCTTATAAAGTATTACTATGAATAAGTTTAACAGCTTTGATCAAATTTACATGGCAATTGTTAATCAATACCTTTGATGGTGTTGCAATCTGAAGCAGATGGAAAGATGATCCGTTTGAGGATTACTGAGATATATTAGAACTAATCAATCCAATTTGAGTGTAACAAAACCTCCAAAAAAAATAATTACACTGTTTTTGCAACATAAGATAAATGAAGATATTTTGGTTTTATTAGATAAGTCGGAATGTAATAATGAATGCTCAATTCTCAGTTTACATTAATGTTACACAGTGAAAGAAAGACCACAATCCAAATCACCCAATTAAAGACTTAAGCAAAAGGCTTACAGTTAAACATAGCTGTTTTCTGAAAGAGCGTTTTGTAGAATCTGCTAGAAAATTTCAAAAGCCGCATAAATGATTTAATAAAAAATTTACTTTTCGTTACGCAAAAAATATATAAGAAAATTATGATTAGAGAGCAGAAACTTTTCTGAGCCGAAGGGTTAATAGGTATTTAGAGGAAGAAAACGAGAATAATAAAACTTTATAAAACTTCTTCAGAATTTAATAAGAATTTAATAATTTAATAATTGTTTAAAGTAACTTTGAAGAGTAAAGTATATAAATACCTGGTCTGTTATTTAGTTTTATGTTTTTTTTCCAATACTGAAGTCTTTTTACCATCTGTTTGATACCCGTTTTTTAATTTTTGTTTTCGTTCTCATGTGTTAAAAGTTACGTGAATTATATATTTTATGAACTTAGTTGTTTAAACACATTTTCTTAGAAAAAGATTAGAGCTTTTAAAGAACAAGCCGCCCGAGAAGGTGTACGTTTCATTTGCAGTATATCTAACCTATTTTAGCTTATTAGTGTTTTTTTGTGTTAATGCTTTTTTGTCTACTTTTTCTTTTGTTCTTACCATTTATTCCACGTGACATTATAAGTAAGAAAAGAAGAGCAAGAAGTGAAACAAAATCCTTAAAATTATCACCGAATTGCAACTGTAAACTCAAACAGCTGGTATCAAAACTTTAAGGGAACAACATGCGCAACAGAAAGAATTTATGAACAAATAATTGATGTAGACTCTTAAGAAAACAATGACAATATAAACTTGTCTCATAATAATAGCGATAAAATGCTAAAAACTCTTTAGTTAACCAACCCACATTAAAATGAAAAAATTAATGATGGCAACCATAAATGCATGGTAAACTATGAACCATTATATTTACAAAGGATTTGAAAAAAAAAAATTATTTAAATAATTTTTGTGCAAATAAAAAAAATTGAAAAGAAATGTTTAAGATGTAGGAAGGATAAGAAAAATTGATCAGTTTATGTTAGCTGAGCGAAAAATGAGGGCATGCAATCCTTGTGAGAGTTTTTTAGTATCGAATAAACGCTGGTTAAATAGGAGTATGGTAAAACGCCACAGTGTAGACTATGTTTAATTGAGGGTAAGACTAGAAAAGGGTTTTTTTGTATTCACTTTAGAGCTAATAATCAGCGTATAGAATGTAAAGGTGCAGGTGTATGCGAATATTACAAATCAAGAATACTATAATCAAATTGTCTCTAAAAGAGAATTTACAAGAGTTTTTTTGGGATTTTTTAACCAAATTATCACCAATAAACTTTACTTCTCAATCATGTTCTTCATCATAGTCTTCAAATACATCAAAAAAATTGTCATTAAATTTGTATTCAACCTCTTTATTTTTGTGATTCTTTACATAAACAAGATCTTTCCATAAAATAGGGAAGAAATTGTATCATTTAAATATGATATTGTTTTTCTTTAGAACAAATTTGTCATTTTTATTATCTTAAATATTTTTTTATTTATAAAAGAATTGGGACACAATCAACCAAATATCTAGCACAAAATGCATTATGATGTGATTTTATAGTGTCTGTTGGAATATTGAATCCTTTGTAAAGAGCAAAAGTTGCGCATCTCCATCTAACAATGCAATACCTTTTTGAACTAAGTCTACAAATGTTAATTGAGTAGGGGAAAGTTGGGTAGTATGGGATAGTGGGTAATAAGGGATACTCCTATTATCTACTTATAGGTCAGTGCTATAAAATATTTGTTGAATTGGAAACAAGGCTAATGTCAGGAGGTTACTTCCGCAAGTATAAGTTGTTCTCTTTCGAATTATTAGCGTCTGAAAAAAGTCTTGCAAGTTTTCGCCAGTGAACCTTACATAACATCGACTTTGTTACAGGAGGCCAAAATAGTCTAAAAAAGTAAACTATCTTACTATATTCAGAATTTAATTAATACCTGACCAATTATTAAACATAAATACCTTTTAAAGGTGGTCCATTCCACGTGGTACATAAAAAAAAAAAAAATTAGATGTGTGCTATATAGTGGGGTAATATGAGATGCCTAAATGGGGGAATATGGGGTATCATCCCATATTACCCACGTTATTTCCATTATTTTCTTTTCATCTTAGTATATTTTCAATGCTAATTCTGCTTTTATTGCATTTTCAGTATTGAGCTAGCCAGGAGTTTCATTAACATTAATTTTTAAACTGGGTGTGTTAAGTATTAACTTGAGATTTAAAAATAAACAATTTATAACCAATATTGTTATTCATGATAAAAAAAAGCTAAAAAAAACCAACAACAGTATTCATTAGTATAAACTACCTTAAGATCCAACAGTTCTGTAAAAATGTTCAGGATTTTAAAGTGCATTAATTAAATAGACACTAACAACTTCCTTAAGTCATATTATTAGTCATAAAGATAAATATGTTAGTTTTTAAAATTTCTTTTTACGCTAAAAAAGCTTTATCATTTTTAGATTATGTCATTAATAGCTGCTGTCATAGATTCTGCTTTATCAGCAGAAGTTGTGACAGCAGCTATTAATGCCGTTAGAAAAAAAGAAATTGGCTATCTAAAAGTTAGCAATGTTTTCAATGTCCCTCAGTCTACTTTGGAGCGCAAGGTAAAATGCAACGATCATCCAGTACAAGAATTGACCAGTCTCCCACTTGGACGAAAACCCATTTTCTCTTCCAAATTTGAATCAAGTCTGGCTGATTACATAGTAAAAATGGAAGCCAGGCTTTTTGGACTTACCAGCTTAGATGTCCGTAGACTGGCCTTTCAGCTTTCAAAAGTTAACGGTATTCCCAACCGTTTTAACACTGCAAAAGAAAGAGCTGGAAAAGACTGGCTAGCACCGTTTTTAAGACAACATTCGCACTTATCTATAAGAACCGTAGAATACACTTCCATTGCAAGAGCTACAGCATTTAACAAAGTAAATGTGGGCAAATTGTTTGACCTTTTGGAAAGGGAAATTGATGAGAAGAAATTTAAACCTCATCAAATTTTTAATGTGGATGAAAAGGGCATTACCACTGTTCAGTTCAATAATGTCAAAATAATAGCACTGAAAGGGAAAAGACAAGTTGGCATACTTTCTTCAGCTGAAAGAGGACGTTTGGTTACTACAATACTTTGCATGAGTGCATCTGGGACATATATCCCACCTATGTTTATTTTTCCTTGACAGCGCATGAAAATGGAGTTGATGGACGGCGCACCAGCAGGATCTACTTATGCCTGTCATAAGACCTGTCGTATGATTGGCTGGATTCAACTTGAATTGTTTACCCAATGGCTCAGACATTTCATTGAATGTGTAAAGCCTAGTCAAAAAAGCCCTGCTTTACTTATATTGCATGATCATGCCTCACATAACAAGAATTTGGAGGCCATCAATTTGGCTAGACAACATTTTTATAACAACTATCTGTCTCCCACCGCACTGCACTCACAGAATGCAACTCTTGATGTTGCATTTATGAATCCGTTAACTATTTATTATGACTCCGAGATTCAGATGTGGCTCCGCTCACATCCTGGGCGAGTCGTCACAGAATTCCAAATAACTTTTATATTTGCGAAGGCCTATCTGCGCACTGCCAGCCTCGCAACAGCAGTTAATGGATATAAAAAGACTGGAATTTGGCTAGTGAATAGGAATATATTTCAGGAGTGGGAGTTTAAAGCGGCAGAAACAACAGAAATGCCTGCCCCTAAAAGTGAGATAACCATTCAATCGCAACATCCGCCAGTGGCCAGCACCTCTAGTGATACACCCATGTTGGCTAGTGACATAAATCCTTACCCCGTAGCCAAATAAAGGGTGAACAGAACCAGAAGGCGTAAGGGATTTACTGCCGTGCTGACAAGTTCCCCTTACAAACAATCGCTTAGTGAGAACCCTGAAAAAAATGAAAAGACAAAAGAAAAATCAAAATTGAAAAAAAACTTTTTTTCAGTCGAAAATAAAAGTCAAAACAAACAGGCGCAACAATGACGAGTGCGTTAATGGTTGATAATGACACTCCGTGCATATACTGTACTGGCTTATTCTCGGAAGATGGCCAAGCAGAGCAGTGGGTCATGTGCCAAACTTGCAGAAAATGGGCCCACACAGAATGTGCAGGGGTTGATGAAGACGAATTTAAATGTGATTTATGCATTGACAGCGATTAAAAATTGAAATTCTTTTTTATTAATCTTTTCTTTTTTTTTTAATATTAAAGCTGTTTTTATTTTTTTTTATAGATTTTTGTTTTGTTTCATTGATTTTTAAGATCTTCCATAACTTATTACCATCCTTAGCTGACATTGATCAGGTGTCCAAACATTTTCTGTTTTTAAAATTTTCTCAAAGTGTATTGAAGCTTTGAGACTCATCTTTTACAGGAATGATATTTGATAGCTATTGAAACTGACTATTAGCAACAACATTAATTTTTAAAATTTCATTTTTATAGGTCGTTAAAATTAAGTATCCCATATTACCCCACTTTCCCCTATTAACAGTAGATAAACGTGATGTGAAGTTCTATAATTAATTTACCTAAGAGTTCTACCAGGAATATCCCAATGAAAAAAAAGACATTAATTAACTTAGAGCTCCATTATTTGCTCTAGCCTGAACTACTGGCGTTCCATTTAATCAAATTACCAAATCGTCATGTCAAATAAAACAAACAAATTTATCCCATCCTTCATTATTATAAATAAACAATTCATTTACTGCCGTATAAATATTTGCAGTGAAGCATTTTAATCAATAAACTATAAATATGTTCAATGTATCATCTACACCAGAAGCTGAATTTAGATTTATTGTAAATAAAAATATTTGAGAATGAACTCCATTGCATACTAAAACATTTTAATGTTTTAGTATGGAGATGCATCTACCGAAAATTGTGATACATGGAAGTTAATGAGACTTATGTGAATAAATATTTTACAAGTTGCATGCTTAAAAGCATTCAACTTGTTAAGTATTTGTTCACATAAGTCTCATTAACTTCCATGTATCGCAATTTTTGGTAGATGCATCTCGACAATCAACTAAACCTGTTATTTAGTTAATTACGATAGCTGAAGGACCACTCATAGCACTTCAAATGTTTTAGTAAATGACGATAGCTGAAGGACCACTCATAGTACTTCAAATGTTTTAGTAAATGACGATAGCTGAGGACCACTCATAGTACTTCAAATGTTTTAGTAAACAATTTATTATTAGCAACATAATCCGAATTTATTCAACAGCCATTGTTATTAGTAAAAAATCAAAAATCAATTTTTATGAGTAAACTTACAATTCCTTTTCGTGGTGTACCAACAAATTTAAAAATTATAACATCAACTATGTTAAGATGGTATGCACTATTGAAAGTGATAAGGCTTTTACAGTGATATGCTATATTTCGTCATTTACTATAAGCTCAGCAACTTTATTAACATTTTTAATATCATATTTTATACCCATTTTTACATTCTACTTGTTGTTATCATTGAAAAAATATTGACATAATCTTTTTCATTTTTATTTAACATTGTGATGAGATCAGTTTGCTCATTTAGCTGTTTGTGTATTACTTTACTACATGTTATTACTACAGGCTTGCATTTCTCACTAATGATGTTACTTAATTTGATCTTATTGAGTTTTTCCAAAAGCGTTTAATTTCCATTATTTTAGTAATAGATTTAAGTTCATTAACATGATGAAAGTTTTGTTTATAACTGCTCTTAATAAAATTTTCAGTTTATCCAAATTTGTAAACTAGAATTTTTTATTACGTTAGTAATCTTAAAATCATTCAGCGATTTAGCGCTCTGCGCGGTTCTTGACGAGCGTGCTTGACCGCACTTGAACTAAAAATTGAATCTGCTTTACACTTCACGTAAGTCATAATCATGGATATTTTTTCTCCTCTAAGACTTGACAAGTTTCCATCTGGATCATTCAATATTATACCTATTCCATTGATTGCATATTGGAGGACTGCAAGAAAAACCAAGTTTGATGCAGTTTCAAATATTTTAAATCCAAAAGAAACATTTGGAATAAAGGAATGAATAACTTTAGATGTTGGTCCATTTACATAAGATCCTGAAATGATATCCATCTGAACTTGAATATTATTTGTTTTTAGAATGTTTACAGGATTTTCAGGTTCTTGATAAGGTTGAGTATATTTGATTTTATCAAAATCTAAAACATCTATTTCGTCATTGTTCAATCCAATTTGAGTGTAACAAAACCTCTAACTAAAAAATAATTACAGTGTTTTTGCAACATAAGATAAATGATGAAGATATTTTAGTTTTAACAACTTTTTGAGTTTTCACTGAAAATGAATGAAATTTTGAACAATTGTTCATATAATTTGATTACATAGCATAATTTATTCAAAAAAAAAAAAGATAGCTTGTACCGGAAGGGAGTAATTCAAATTTAATTAAAAACATAACCGTGCAAAAGTTTATCAACAATTCCATACCCCATTTAGAAAATCAAAACTTCATTAAGAAAAATGTATTTATGTTAAAATTATTTTACTGGAGATAATATTTAACTTAAATTGAATTTTAAAAAAATGCGAAAGCCAAAGGAATTGTCAAGAGAAAAGAAAACTTTAATAATACTTGCTTTAGAGAAGGATTCCTTGTAAGCAAATGTTTGGGCTTTATGATGTGGCTAAATCAACAAATAGCGTACTAGTAAAGAGATACAGAGACCAAAAGACACTTGAAAATAAGCATCGTCCAGGCCAAAGATAACTGCAGAACATCAAGATAGAACTTAGGTTAAAAAATCAAATCAAGATTTCCGCAGAAGTGCTGTCGAATTAAATGATATTTTGAGCAATAATTATGGTGTTAAGTGCAGCGTAGATACTGCAAAACTTTTCTGCGTCTGCTTAATTTGTTTGGTACTTGCCCTGTCAAAAAACCATAAATATTATAAAAAAATTACTCAATCCAAATGAAATTTGTAAAAGATCGCTTGGATTGGATTTCAAAAGAATGGTCAAAAGTCTTATTTAGTGACAAATCAGTTTTGTATGTTTGGAAACAATGTTATCAATTACATGAGACTTCCGAAAGATCAAACTCTTCCTCCTAAGTATCAAATGCCAACAGTTAAGCATGGTGATGGCAATTTAATGATTTGGGGATCTTTCAATAGTGATTCTATTTATCAACTTCATCGCTTTGAAGACATAATGGATCAGAATGTAATTTAGATATTGTCAAGAATGCTATGCTGCCACATGGAATGGACAAAATGCCTTGTGGTTTAATTTTCCAGCAAAGCAACAATCTAAAGCACCGTGCAAATTCTTCAAAAAATTCCTACTTTGATTTGGGCTTCTCAAAACGCAGATTTAAATCCAATTGAACATCTTTGGTAACATTTGGTCAACTGAAAGACGAAAAACCGACCAATAAAAATCATTTATTCCTGGTGCTTTTGGAATGTTGGGCAAATATCCCCGTAGATGTTCTTATCAACTTAGTTGACTCTATGTTGCTGTTGTTAAGCAATGTTAAAATCTAGAGGCTATCCAACAAAATACCAATGTGGTGTTATTAAAAATTTTGGAAGAATCAGAAATATCTCTTTTTTGAATTTTTCAATTGTTTTTAAACTTTTGCACGGCTATGTTTTCAATAAAGTTTGATTTTCTCCTTTTCGTTACAAGTTATCATTTTTTTGAGTAAGTAATACTATTTAATCACATTATAGGACGAAAAAATTTGAAAAATTTAGCTGTTTATAAACTTTTGCACGCTACTGTACATGCAGTTTTTCAATACCCGATAGTAAATATTTCTTTCTCTCTCATGACGACTTTAGGTAAACTGTTGTTAAAGATCTACTTATACAGCAAATTGGATTTCACTCGACACCTTTTCTGTGAACAGTTAAAAAAATTAATAATCATGGAAAGAAATGGTAAGAAAATTCTTCCCAATTCATAATTATTCTTTTTTTTATTTTTAACTGTTCATCTTTGTATCGATCAGAATGAGCCAAACAAAATCACTTGGTAAGTATGCTGAAAGCGTCAGCTTGTTTTTCTTTCAATCTTAAATGTTTTTTAGATAGTTTGTGTAATTCTACAGCCTTTTTACTTAACTCGTTAAAGAATCTTGACATATCTCAGTTAGCACGCATACATTGGTTCAACGTCGGCACAATGTCGGAAGCGCTGCCCAGCAGGCACACAACGTTATTTCAACATTTTGTGCCTGCTGGGTGGTTTATTTTAAAATAAACCAACGCTTCCGACGTTGTGCCGACGTTGGTCCAATGTATGTGTGCTAGCTGGGATACGCGCACTGGCCTATAAAGTAACCTCAAATGGATCGGTGAATGGTTTAAGAGCTAAAACTTTCCTCTTAGTAGAATTCTATAAACAACTATTTCTAGCAATTTAGTAATATTTATTAATATTAGGGTTTATGGTTTATTTAGTAATTATCCATAGAAAATGTAAATAAGAACTTTTAATTGCAAAACTACCCGTTAATAAACATTCCTTTTTTTCTGTTTTTTATTTCTTTCTAATTCAATAAATACAAACAGAATATATAACTTTTTTTAACACACTAGAGTTATTGTATATAATAACCATGTCGTTCATAAACTCAAAATAATTTTTTTACAATCTCTGTCTTAATATTCAACTACGTCAATATACAAACTATCTTAATACACTCTATACTTATTTCGTAACAGCTATAATTCATAGATTTTTGACTGTTTTTCCAGAAATTTTTCAGTAAAATGTAACAAATTTTATGATAATGTTGTGAGAAGTTTAGCATGTTGCAAGCATAACGCAACTATTTAGCAATACAAGCAAAAATTTTTTTTTTAAAATACACTTTGATGCATGAATTCCAAAGGCTCAAACTCTTTACAAGGAACACTTCTTATGAATAAAATAACACCCTTTACTTCTAAGTCTTTTTGTAACTTTATACAGTTTTCTAAAAACTGCATTTCTATCTCCTAAAAATAAAAGGTAGGAAGAATATAATTTAGCAAAAATACTTTTGGATTCACAAAAACTGCGTATGCAAATATGGATATAAAAAATTGAACAGATTTTCTCCAAAGAACTCTTTTTAAAAGTGGTATTTTTAAAGTGGTGTTTTCAAATTTAAAAATTCCTTATAGTATACATTTTTCCGGAAATAAAATCTGAAAACTTAAAAGTATAAAGGGAAATTAAGTTATTGCCTTTTGTTTACGGGGATAACCTAAACCTTTAAATTTTCTCTTTTCCATTTTTACCAAATTTGCATAAATACTATTATTTAGTCGTAGAAAGCAAGTACCACTTTGAAAAAATATGGGAAATAGTTTATTATTTTCCTGACTTTCTTTTAACCCTTTCATGCGCTGGGTTGTTTTATAACAACAAATTAAACTAAGCTTCCCCAATTCAAATGGTGCATTCTAACCGATTGAAAACAATATTATTTTAAAAATGAGAGTTGAAAAAGGCTGTAGAAAAAGTCTAATTAAAACATTTCATAGTACCGCTGTCATTTTGTAGATGATTTTTTATGTGTTATGTTAGTTATGGAAAAATAATTGGTGCATGAAAGGGTTAAACTGAAGAGAAGTTGTATATTTTTATTCATAAAGCAGGATACAGTATTTTAAATAAAAAAAAGCTAAATGGTATTTGTGTCTACTGACAAAAGAAACCAGGATTATAATGAAATTCAAAAATAAAAGAGTTAAAAAATGAAATTTGAATGTAGTTACTGTAAATCTTGCATCAGATGTTCTAAAATATACTTAGGACTGATTGTTACTAAATCTGATTACAAGTTAAAGCTCTTTTGGACCAAATAAGGGCAATTATTATCTAAAACTTTAGTTGATTTTACTTACGTTTGCATTGAAATGTAATTTCATTCCATAGATAATCTTCATAACAAAAGCAACGATAACCGCTTACATAATTATGACATAATCCATTTGGCGACAAGCATTTGGTCAAGCACTCATCGATATCTGAAAAAAAGGAATTGTCTCTGCTTTAAGATTTATATCAAATTGTAAAAATATTTATTATGAAATAGATATTTTAAAGAGCGCGCTTTTTCATAAACTTCATACAAGTTAAAGTTTTGATTGAATTGAATTCAAAATGATTAATTTTAAATACAAACGATCTTTTTCAATATTTGTTATTTAAAACTAAACAATGAGAAGGTGTGGCATATTTTTTCCCAGGACAACATTTTTCAATTACTAGAGATATATTGCCCTGCGATGAGCGATGACACACCTCTTCAAGGTTGAACTCGGAATAAGAGTATGACTTTCAATTACGTAAAGAAAAAAAAAAAAAAAAGAGGGATAAACTTAGCATTGAGATCTTTTGGATAATTTTTAAACAGCTAACTTTTTTGCTGGAACAGCTTGTTTACTTTTCAAATCAATCAGAGTTGAAAACGCGTCCAAAACTTACTACTAATTTAGCAGTTTAAAGTATTTCTTCGTCAGATATTGCATTAACTAAACTTACTTCACATTTTTGAATTAATGCCAAAAATACTAACACTTTGATGTTTTTATGACTTAAAATGAAAGTAAACTTAGTTGAAATCAGACAAATTTAATTGCTAACACCCAATAGTTACTTTTACACAGCATGACATGTTGTTTCTTGATTTGAAATGCATATAATAAACTTTACAAAACAGACCCAGGTTCACCGCCATAAGACAAGCTATAGGGTAATAAGTTTATTAAGACGTAGCGGGGATTTGGAAAATAAAGCCGGGCTCGTTTGAAGTTTTACTATACATTGTAAGGAAGCTAATTCTAAGAAAAACAAGATGCTATTTATAACAATAAAACTACCTTAAGTCATTAATTAATATTTTACACAATAAAGAATAAAAAACGAAAAGACGCCAACGCCCAAAGCATTATAACCAATATAAAAAGAGAGAAACGCAACAGAAGAAAAAAAAAATCAGTGGAGAATCGGGTTGATCAGTGAAGTGGAGAGCCAAAGTGGAATGAGAGTCAGTCAGTGGTCAATCAGGAGTTTGTTAAGAGATACGAAAGGAGGAGATACAAGACAAATCTTTATGAATTACGAAGAGAAGAGTTGATACAGAGTTTTAGGTTACACGGGAAATAAGTAGACCGGAGGTTTGATTTTATAAAAGGAGTTTTGAAGAAATAGTAATTATATAATTTTTAAGTGGGGAGATTTTTTATTAACGATTAAAGTATATTAAAGAAAAATGATTGTTGTTATTAAAGTTTAAACAAAATTTTCGCGTAAAGAAAAGTACGCGTGCTGACAAGAATAAGTCAGAGTGCTACCACTACACAGAACCAAGAGGTTCCCCATATACCCAAACACCTTTAACCCAAACCTCCTAACCTATAAGAAACACTAAAAACCCCATCCCCATTCTCTTAAATATGTATGAAGAAACTTATAAAAGACCCGCCTCACAATATAATAGCCAATTGTCGAAGTCACAGCGTTAGGGAATCGCGAGCTGAGTTAGCTTAAGTTGATTTGCCTTCAATTGAACATGTTAACCAATCATAGAACATTACAATTTTCCACTTCAGGAACAAATATACAAAAAAAAAATCCTAAATAAAATGTAAATTTCACCTTTTTATACAAAATATATTATTTTAAATCATTATTATCATATAACACCAAAGAAATTTGTCAAAATATACAGATGTAATAACGGAAATAGCACATGAAGGATTTTTTTCATTAGAGTAAATTTAATTTCTTTTTTAATTAGGGAAATGTAGTATGCGCCCATAAAATCTGCAATAATTTTTGAAAATGATAGGTCGTAAGAACAAGTGAACAAGAAAATACTTTCGGAAAAATAAATTATTTCTGTCATTTTCCAATGATTTTCAATTAAGTTACTCAATGTTTGAACTATTGCCCTCCATCCCAACCTTAATTCTGGACCTAAACCTCTTACATGTCTTCATATTTTGCTCCATGGGTATGGCATTCCACTGCTTGATGAAAGAGACCTTCAAAACTGCAATAAGGTTGCGGGAAGATGTATAGACCTTTAACTCAATATATGCCCATGTACTTTAGTTTAGAGGGTTTAAATCTGGAGAGCTTGGTGGCAACTAAATAAATTCTTAAAAATCCGGCATGTTTTTTCAAAACCACTCCTGCTATATGGGATTGAGGCCCATTCTGCTGGTACACAACTTTTTTTATCAAGGTTGAAGTTAGAGATGCCAGGAAATAGTCTTTGAAGTTTTTGATGGACATATCTGTATTCATTTTGCCCCCTGAATCATCAAGAAGAAAGAATGACTTGTAGTATCATAAACAGTTCGTTTAGCCATACACCATTCCTTTAACAATCCTCTTGCTATAATGCTCTATAGATGTAACACCCAAGAGATGACACTCATTTTTTATTTTCATCGTAAAAAAATCAAGTTTTTCATTTTATTATTTGTTTACGTAAGAATCAAAGATTCGAAAACCATAAATCAAAACAAAGATTCTTACAAAAAATGTTTTAAAAAGAGCGCCTAACTGCGGATATTAAAAGCGCATGCTGTAAAAAACAATAATATCAAATATTTAATTTCCAAAAACAGCACTACTTGTTTGTGCTACTTCTAAGATCACAACTTTTCGTTGTGATCATAGAAACAGCAAATCAAACAAAAAGGTAGTGCTGTTTAAAAGTCTACATCAAAACATTAAAACTACTGTTAATTTTTTGTTAAGAAGCCTTTATTCTTTATAACTGAAGCGCACTTTGATCAACCCCAACATGTTACTGATCTCACAGCATGCTTTGGATCATTGCTGTTAAATCCCAAGTTACAGGTAGGTTATCATGAGCATGCAGCTGCAAGTTTTTTTCTATATCTTTGTATTGTATTGATATGAATTTTTATAAACTTTTACTAGCTTGCTAAAAACAAAGCAAAACAAGACGTTATTCACGACATGACTTATGGGACACACTTTACTTGTACAGTTCTTATTTTATATTATTTAGATATTGTTTTTAAGTTTCGGCCCGTTTCGGTTTCGGTTTCGATTTCGGTCAAAAATCGGTATTGATTTCAGGTTTTATAAATTATAAATAAATTTTGGTTTCTTGAAGTTCAAGAAACCAAAATTTATATAATTTTGGTTTCGGCTGAATGTTTGGATTCGGTCGTTCATTATTTAAAAAGAAAACTCCGAACGAATCTATTGATTTAGAAATGTAACTCATCGTTCAAAAAAGCTATATAAACTTTTATGCCGAAAAAACTTATTCAAACAATAAAACCTTTTGCAAAAAGGACTTTTTCACAATTGTCCAGCCTAGAGTTGTTAGTGGGTTAAGAAAATTGAACCCAACCCAACCCAACCCACTGCCACATGAACCCAACCCAACCCATGGGTTGACCCACGGAGTGCATGCAAACATGTATAATTATACCGTTAAATTGGCGACATTTTAATACATTCTAGCCTATACAACCATATTAGATACAAATAATATGTTGTTACTCAGTTACTGTCACTATATGTGTTAGTAAGCAAACTAACAAAGAACAGCTTTAACATAAATGAGCACTATATTAGTGAAACATGTCATTTCGCATTCCCCAGCGTACTAATTCGATAGCTTCTACGTTAGCCGGTGATAGTTGCGACCTTGTGTCTGTAATGGAGTGCCCAACAGAAGAAAAGTCTCTTTCTGACTGCGCAGAGCTTGCTGATATGCAGTATAGTCTGCGAGATGTTGCTGCTAGAATGGGATAATCGGCTGCGTTGTCCTTCCAGAAGGTTACGGGATTCTTGCACGCAGCAGTAACACGAAGACTCTTGTAGCTGGACAGTTCATGTTGGCAAGTCTCCTGTAGCACTGTTGCTTCATTATGTAATTGCGCGTCTTGCGTCTGTGGCCGATCTCGCGTTGACTGCATTGTTCGCAGCTCATCAAACGGGTCCGTTCTTCTCTTCTTTGCTGGCGCTTCCAATTGGAGTTGGACACCTTGTTCCATCAATTCTTCTGCTGCTGCTTTTCTGGCAATTTGTGTAGCAGCGGGCTGCATTTCAGCCAGAAGCCACTGATCGACGTCATTGAGCAAGTCACGCTTAAATCTTTTGTCAGCCGCCGTCACATTAGGTATAAATGCAAAATTTCTGAAAGAGGGATCTAGGAAACAAGATAGTCAATGCATTGCTTTAATAGATGTCCAAAACTTTAAATCTAAGTATTTAATGAGTTTTTGCCGAAATGTTGCTGCTGCTGTTGTCAATCCTGGTGCAGGTTGAAGCCGCTTAATCAGTAGGTAGTAAGACGGAACTACTAGTTGCATAGTTGGTTCAGTAACCTTCTCCATACCTTCAAATATATCTTTTATGCCGTCAGTCACATCACGAATTTCGACGGTTGGCTTTAATAAAACTGCGTCATTCGATAGCAAATCCGTTAAATCTTAAGCGCAAATAATGAAATAAACATAACGGTGAAACGGCGAAAATACAATGAAAATGCAGCTAAGGCGTGGGTTATCAGTGGGTTATACTTCCTCAACCCAACCCAACCCAACCCAACCCAACCCATGGGTTAACCCAACCCACTAACAACTCTGGTCCAGCCAGCAATTACTTCATCAGTCAAAAGATAAATATGCCCAACAAATTCAAGATTATTCAAACTTAAAAGTTCGCTCCCAAGTTCTAGGCTCTTGTGGTTTGAAAAGTACAACATATATTACTCGTAATACTTTCAGCTAGGATTTGAATATAAAAGAATGTTTAAAGAAAATCTGTCTAAATCATTATTTAATAATAGTGAAAAAAAGAACCGTCACACGACCGCCACAATCTACGGCAAACCATTTTAAGTTGTCGTAGGCTTGCAGCAGTAACTAGTCTATAGAGATTTAAGTCGTACTTGATTTAACCATGTTAACTTTATGCTATAGATTACCGTCGAATATTTAGTTTCGGCACATGAAAAACGTATCCAGCTCTTAAGAAGAAAAAGTAATAATATGGATCTGTCTAGCGTTCATAATTTTACTGCTATATTTTTATAAATTGATAATTTGGAAAAATGAGGGAAAAAAATGAATTCACCTTCACATACATCTGTTGATGTTTCAACCACTCCTGATTTTGTTTGGAAACCATTTTTACATATGCAGTTGAAACTGCCATTTAAATTTACATAGCTGGCATTTGGTGAGCAGTTATTCGGCATTAAATTGCACCTATCTTCATAAAAGTAAAAAACATATGTTAACATTTATAAAATAAAGAAAGAAAGATATTTTTAAAAGAATATCATTGCTTAATAATTTTGAGTAAGATATTACTTTGAGATAAATATGTTGATTTCTCGTGCATTCGCAGAATAATCATTTCTTAGCGTATTTACACGGAAATCCAAATTAACAAAAATAATTCAGCAATTTTATATTTTTGCTTGGAATGAAACTTCGATGGTAAATTACTAATAAAGTTTAACTTTAATTTATTGCAAAAGGATATAGGGTTAAAACAGACAATTGTGTGCAAGAGCTTTTAAATTTAGTAATTGAATAAACCTTCGTTGTCTATCTCAGAGTAAATTAGTAAGACGAATTTTGCAATACCCCTCCCCCCAAAAAACAAAAAACAAAAAAACAAGATAGTTATTTTAGTGTTACAAATGTTAATGAACTATTCGAAGTCATTAATGTTTGTAACACTTCAATAATTTGAATAAAATAATTGAACGCTAATTCATTTCATTCATTACAAATACCTGTTTCTTTCAACTCTCCCAGCGTGATAAAACTTCTTGTTATATTATCAAAGCACTCGCCAGAAATCAATACTTTTGTTGCTTACATTAACTTGGTGGCGCTTGCAAGATTACAATCACAGTTAAAGGAATTGTTATTCAAATTTACCATACTTAATGAAGTTGTCGGTTGGAAAATGTTAGGTGGTAGGCTCGCAATTTGATTGTATTGTAAATCAAGAAACGTTAATGAAGTTAATGACATAAATATGTCCGACGGTAGGCTAGATATTTTGTTGTTGTAGACTGGATAATGAAGTTAATGTACTGAATGCATCAGAAGGAAGGCTGGATATTTGAATGGAATTTAACTGAAGAACTGATAATGAAGTTAATGAAGTGAACACATAAAAAGAAAGACTGGAAATCGGATTGTTAGATAAATTAAGCTGGCTTATAGAAGTTAAGTTCTTAAAAATATCTGGCGGAAGACTGGATATATTGTTGAAGCTTAAATCAAGTTCTGTTAATGAAGTTAAGGATTTGAAAATGTCTGGAGGAAGGTTGGATAATTGATTAAAGCCTAACCAAAGTGATGCTAAAGATGCTAATGAGTTGAATATGTTAGACTGAAGACTGGATATTTGGTTGTAAAATAAATCGAGAGATGTTAATGAAGTTAATGACTTAAAAATGTCTGGAGGAAGATTGGAAATTTTATTGTGTGACAAATTAAGAGTTTTTAATGAAGTTGATGAATTGAATACCTCAGATGGAAAACTGGATAATTGGTTAAATGGCAACTGAAGAATTTTTAGTGAAGCTAATGAACTGAATAATTTAGGGGGGAGACTGGATAATTGGTTGCGTGACAAAAGAAGACGTTTCAGTGTAGTTAATGAACTGAATACATCAGACGGAAGACTGGGTATCTGATTATGAGATAAATCAAGCAAGGTTAAATAAGTTAATGATTTAAAAATGTCATAAGGAAGGCTAGAAATTTTGTTAGAACTTAAAGAAAGTGTTGATAATGAAGTTAATGATATAAATACGTCAGACGAAAGATTAGAAATTTGGTTATTAGATAAAAAAAAGGCTGCTTAGAGTTGGCAATGAATTAAATGCACCAGATGGAAGAATGGATATTTGGTTGGAACTTAAATCAAGTGATGTTAATGAGTTTAATGAGTTGAACATGTCAGTCTGGAGACTGGATATTTGGTTGTCAGATAGATAAAGTTCTTTTAATAAAGTTAACGACTTGAATAAGCCAGTTGGAAGACTGGTTAATTGGTTGAAGGATAATTGAAGAGTTGTAAGTGAAGTTAATGGCTTGAATAAGTCAAGAGGAAGACTGGATAATTGATTGGATGACAAATCTAGAATTTTTAATGAAGTTAATGAATTGAATGTGTCTGGCTGAAGACTTGATATTTTAGTGTTGTTGAGGTAAATTTCGGTCAATGAAGTTGATGAGTTGAATGTGTCTGAGGGAATGGTAGTTATTGGGTTCGAAGTGAAGCGAAGAATTCTTAATGAAAATAATGATTTGAACACACCAGAAGGGTCAATGAACAAATTGAATGGCAAAGTAAGAGATGTTATGTTAGATGGAACTCCGTTTGATACATCAGTTAATGAAGTGAATTCACAAACAGTCTCGCTTAAGGAAAAATTACAATTTGTCGGACTCATCTTTGCACCATGCTTCAATAATTGGATCCTAAATAAAAAGGTTAATTCCAATTCACTTTAAAAAACTTTGCTGATATATTAGCATACAAACTTTAACCAAAAATGCATAAAACAGTGCAACAAAAAAATATCTTAGAAAAACATTGAAACAGCCATATCTTATGTACTTTTTGATACTAAAATTGTATCAGTAATAAAATTTTTGTATCACCTGTGATTCACTCACAAGATGACTTATTTAGCATTTAGAAATGGGGAAAAAAGGCACTCTAAGAGATAAAATATCTTTACCAATCTTGTTATTTTGATTCATTTCAGAAATTGCATTACTTAGCTAAAAATGTTTTTATTCACACTCACTTCACACATCTAAGAAATAGAGCTAAGAAAGCTTTTACAACTGCAGGTAGCCAAACATGGAGCACATACATGGAGCACGCGGAAAAAAAAAAACGGGGGTTTATGTTTACTGAAAGAAAACATACTGTAAGCAAAGAAGCAGAACATTAAGGGAAAACAAGAAATAGTACTGAAGGTAAAATATACTAATGTCAACCTAATATTATTTTGATTTATCTTATGTTTTAGTATATTGAAATACACATTTATTTAAATCATAACAATGACTTTCTCAAATTACATCTTTTTAAATGTTAAAAAAATATGGGTTTTGCACTTTTGATATTATGATTTTCGTCTCTACTCAGAACAAAAAAATCAGGGAATGTTGTTAAAAAATTTTTCAATGTTGGACTGTGCAACGTAAAACGTTTTGAGCAAAAAACTTTTAGTTTTTAGTTCTAGAAAATTTTTATCAAGAATGAAAAATAAAGCCTAAACTGCTTTAATAAAATTTCAAAATGATATTTTTTTCGAAGTATTTTTACTTTAAATTAACGAATTAGAAAATAATAAAGTTTTTTTAAGAATAGCCTTTGTTTTTGTCACATGGTGTATCTTTTTTTTTAGATAATACAAATATTTATAAAAAATATTTTAGCTAAATGAATGCATATTTTAACGCTAACTTGTAGTTTGAGTTCAGTTTTTTGTCAAAACGCAGTAATATTGTTGAAGTTTTAAATTTGTTGATGCATAAAATTGTTTTATTTTGAATTTTCTAGCTCATTTTGATAAACTGCGGTTGCTATACACATGTCCGACAATATTAAAACATTAAAACTTTTGTTCTCTAAAGCATTTTCTTTCTTGCTCGTTTTTATTATATTTCTATTAAATTTAATTTACGAACAAGTATCAATTCGTTTTCCATTAATATCAATTTACATTAGAATGCAGGTGATGCAATAGAAATCCATGCTTTTGAAAAATTAAATTATCTTTAAAACTAAAAAGAAACTTATTGATTTCTTAAAAGTTAGAATTTTTATAGGTATTCACTATTTTTATCCCCAGCAAGTTACTATAATTTCTTAGTGCAAAGCATAGGAAAACACCTATTATTACTTTTAAACTGTTTTTGATGCTTTCAAGTTGAGTTTTTGTCAAAAAACAGCCCATTTTTTTGTCAAGATTTGAGCTAGTTTTACATAATTTTTAGCCTTGTTGTTGTTAAGAAAGCTTTGTACAACAGCAATAAAAGTTTCCTCGGCTTTCTTCTCCTTCCTTGAAAGATTTTTTAGAAATATAGAAATACTCTATAATTCTCCTAACATGTGGTCCAATAAAGACATCAGCTTACACCTATACCTCTGATAGTTTGTGAAAGAAGTCTTTAAGATACTATAATCATGCAGAGTCTTTGTTAAGACCAGTAACAAACTGCTTCATCAGTCTCAGTTTGATGTGCAATTGAGGAAACAAATCCTTTTGAAGATCCACTAATAGCTCATATTGGACAGAGTGCTTTCCCACTGAGAACTCAGTCCTTCATTTTAGTCTTTTTTCTTTTTATGTACCGCTCTGTCTCTATTATTCCAAAGAGAGAGAAAGCATGGAAGTTTTGTAAAACCTCTATGGAATCCCATTAGAAATGCTACCAACTTGAAGTCTTCAATAACCTCCCAATACCATTACATTTCAAAGTTCTGAGTAAAAGCTTGCCACTGTTCTCCTTTATATGTACTTATCTGTCCTCCTTTAAATGTACTTATTAAGCCAAAAGATGAATACTTGTTTCCATTGTGCAGAAGTACAGCTTTAAAACTTTTGGAAGAACTGTCAATGAAGAATCTCCATTCATCTGGATTACATGGAATTCCAATAGCTTCAAACAAGCCTAATACATCATTGCAGCAGCATAAGTATTTTTTTCTTAAAAAAGCGTTAGAACTGCTTTTACTTGTACATTTTCATCCAACAAATTCCACTCCTTCAGCCTTAGAATTGACTTTGTTAGGCAAAGATCTTAAAAAGTTTATTAAATTATTCCTGGTTTGGATTTTGAGTATTTTTGTTTACGTCCACCTCAGAAAATCATATCCTTTTTCAGTGACTCCAGTGCCTTTTAAGCTGCTGCTTTTTTCTTCTGATGGTTTATTCCTTGCCATAGGTGCGGGTACAGGATGATTGCACAGTGTGGTACTGGTGCAATAGAAGGTGGAATGTTTTGATAAGAAATATGTGGTGCATTTTCTCCAGTTCTGAGTTTGGAAGATCAATCATAAAAAAATAGCAGTTGTGTGATATATTACTCTTTATGGCTCTTTTTTCCTCTCTGCACCATAATGAAAAAGAATTGATATATTTGTTTTTAACAGATCAATTTTAATTATGTTATACCTATGTTAGGTTAAACTGTTAAAATAAGATCACTTTATTCTTACCTTCTTAAAATTTTATTTAGTGCTCACAAGCAAAATGAAGTGCCCAAGTCTTATCTCTAACTGGTGCGCCAAAATATGCTTTTTAAGCTGTACACATTTCTTTAAGTGTTACTCTTGTCTTGGTGAACTTACTTCATATGTAGCAGGATGCATCTGGAAAACGATAGCAGCCTCTTGATACCATCTCACTTCTTTTGATCAAACATTTTTATAGTATAATCCTTACTCATCATTTTACATGTGTGGCTGCCATATACATTTCCGACATTACCAAAGTATTTAAATTTTGGTAAAATTTTCGCTAAAGTCTTTATTATTTCTTTATAAATTTACACAGTACAATAGAGGCATGGTTTAAGTTAAAATCTTGGCCACAAGTTATTTCTTCTACTTAAAGTCATGCATTAATACAAGCTCTAAAAAAACTTTTATTAACAATAAAATTAAAAAAAAAACTTCTATTAAAAATAAAATCTCCACAGCTCAACTTAATCCCTATGAATTTAAGTTGATAAAAGTTGCTATTCAATTCATAAAAGCGTCGTTGTCATATCTTTTAATCATCCCCATAAGAGCTTAAAAATGCTTTGAAGGAAAGAAAATTTGATTCTCTAATAATTTTGTGAATTAAATTTACTAGCATTTTCTTTTTAACATAAAATTCACGTATTATGTGAAATAGATTTTCCAGAAGTAAAAATCCGGTTGTATGGTAAATGAAAATAATTACTTTTTTCTTACTGTATATATAACATGCTTAAACGCGATTCTTGGTATCGTTTTGCATTTAGGTCGCAGAGTTGACGTTAAAACTGTTCTTAAGAGAATGCTTGCGCTAAGGTTTAGATTCAACCAAAAGTTAAACATAAACGATTTAAAACCACACTTTTAGGAGTCCTACAATAATTAACATTGCTAAACCTAATGTTTATGGCACTTAATTCTTTGAATCATTTTTTACCTAATCCTGGTTTTGTTTATGCTCAAAAAACTAAAAATGTTTCTTTCTCTGCTCATTATTAATATACTCTCGTTAAATTTAATTCTCGCTAATAAGTTGTTATACAAACCAATATATATATATATATATATATATATATATATATATATATATATATATATATATATATATATATATATATATATATATATATATATATATATATATATATATGTATATATATATATATAAATATATATATATACAAACTAATATATATAAACCAAAATATCAACTTACATTACGATAGAGGTGATGTAATAGGAATTCATATTTTTGTCGACTTCGTTGGCACTCTTAAGTTATGAGCAGAAAGGAATTGAACGGCAAATTAATAAATTTACGTAATACTTTAAATGTGCATACTCATGACGGGGGCAACCGTACTCAAAGAGTCAGATAATGGAACCTCGAATGAATAGTTTCAAAACATTTGAATAAGATCTAAATGACACTTAGTAAAACAGATTATTGTTAGAACTTAATTGAACTGCCGGTTATTGATTGAACTTAATGGATTTTAATGCTATTATATCTTAAAATGCTTTTGAAAGAGTGTATACAAGTTTGTGTATTTGTTTTATCTTAAATTTTATTGCTATAGTTTCAAACAAATGTCTCAGTGGTTCAGCTTTGGCAACAAAATTGCTCATAGTAAAGCGTCTATATAGCAAGTGCAAAAACTGTGGCTGGGCGGTTGTGCAAACATATCAGTATGGTAGCAATCTTTGCTTTGCTTAAATAGCATCATTGTGTGCAAGCGATTACTTGATTTAATATTTATGAACTTATTTTACGAATTGAATTTCAAATTTATGACCTAGAAAATGCATCAAATGTTATGCAACTAATAACTGAGTTCAAAATTGATCTGCTTGAGGAGTAGAGAGTGTGAGACCACGCTCTCTACAAATCCACCTTTAGATGGAGCGCTTGACTCTATAAACACTTAGCTCACTCGGCAGCTCGCCTGCACCTAAATTGAATTGAGTTTTTTTAGTAAAAAAATAGCTTGCATTTTCGTCGTGTCATATTACGGTCATTTTTACAAACTGTTTGTTGTTCGCAAACAGATTCTGTTTATGAATAACAATTTCCACAACACATTTTATATATTTTTTTTAAAATTGTCTAACCTCCATATGCTATTGCTAGTATACAATCATTTAAACTTGCACGTTTCTCGTTATTAGAAATCAGTACCAACTTTTTTATCTCTTGTCTAAGTAAAAGACCTCTTCTCTAAATTTACGGCTAAGTTTAAAACTAAGTTTACGGCTATGAATAAAATTCATAGATCTCATAATACTTTGGTTCTCAAACAAACTATTTTCATAGCCTTTAAGTCTTATATATTTGAAAACAGGATTTTTTTATTGATATACATTTACTACTTTTACATCCACTTTACTACTTTTTCCACATCTTTTTATCTATTTTTCCACATCTACTTTACTACTTTTACTTCCAACATTTTTAATGTGTAATTTGTAGAGTTCAAAAAGACATCTTTTTAAATAACAACTTTTTTTCTTCATATTTAAACAATACGTTCAAAACTGAAGAAAAAAGTAACGGGTGTAATAAAAAAGTAATTACGTAACTTTTTTATTACACCCAGTTTTAAAAATACTTGAATGAAATGACAATTCATTTGTGTCAAATCTAGATTCAACATCTTAAGCTTAATCTTTATGAAAATCTTTAATGTCAAACTGTTCTGTAATGTCTATGATCAAACTGTTAATGCTTGTGTCCATTAGTTTAAGTTTTTCACCATGTTTCTTCTTAATGTAATTAAAACAGAAATCTTAAATAATCGTCTCACTCAAAGAATAGAAAAACTTAAATATGTTAAATACTGGTTTGCTAAATAAAAAAGTTTTCTTTTTTCAAATATATACTCAATAGATTCTCATAAATAAAATACACTGTTTAAAGTTTGGTTTAACAGATTATTTGGTTTAACTTCATTAACTCATCATATGTCTACATTCCTTTGTATATTTTCCATAGTTTTTCAAAAAACGCTATTTTCATTGAGTTTGAAGTAATCTTTTTCAAAATCGTTTTTAGCTTTTGCTTTAAAATCATCGTTTCAGTCGATCTATTTCTTTAGACCAATCACTTTCTTGTAACTTTATTAATTTCTTTAATCACCAAACCCGTAGTTTCATATAGTTTAAGGTCATAATATAAACAACATGGCCAGTTTTAACACAAACAAATTTCAAACAAAATTTTCAACCATATTAATTATTAATTTCTAATGAACTTGCCGGTTGTAATTGTTTAAATCAAGAAAAGCTTTCGGATAACAAATGTTTACTCCTACAAAGCAAGAACGATTTCATACAAATGTTGAATAAATCATTTGTAGGTAATAGCATAAACATACCACACGAAAAAAGACCATTTGCATTAACACGTTACAAACTTTGATGATTAAAACATTTATCTTCTATACATTTATCATTAGGTTTTTCAAATCCTTTTGAAGCCTCAGATATTCCATCTTTAAAACCTTTACCAATTATGAGTTACATAAAAGGGTCGTTAAGTAAAGAGTGTGGCAGCGATTCGCGGCCTATTTTTAGGCTAGGTTTTATGATGTAAATAAAAACTTTCCGAAACTTATTTTTACTGGTTAATGGTCAATGAAAGTCTTAGATTCTAATAAAATTGTGAATAAAAAACTTTTCAGTAAAAGTTTTACAATGGAAGCCAAAAAAACTGAAAGTTTAAACTTGATTCACGTGAATTTGCCTGCAAGTGAAGAGATTTGCATTTCTGGAGCGTCTAAAACTACATTTTACAAAATGAAAAAACGCTGAGAGAACTCAAAACCCCTCTCCAGTAAACAAAAAAGCTGATGAAAACTTCACTAAAAAAGTTAAAAAAAAACATGTTGAAAAGTAACCTAGATATCCTATCCGATATACAGCAAACCTATTGATATTAATGAGAAGACAATCAGAAGAACTCTAAAAACTGTTTCAAAATTCAGTGTGGCCCAACCTACACGCCAATATTTGGCAGGCAAATAAATTTGAGATTGAAGAGATCAAAGGAGCTTCTGAATTAGCTGAAGTGCCATGCTTCTTCAAAAGTCAAAATTTTCTTAAATGAAAAACTTTTTAGTGATGACTGTGTGACCAATAGGCCGATAACAGACTCATCGTGCATAAGAGTGACAGGGTAATGTACCCTGTCATGGGTCCAGAAAAACCCAACAATATCTTCAGGACAAAATGGCTAATTTCTGGTCCAAAGACTATCGGCCACCATCTTGCCCTGACGTCAATCTCGTTGACTTTTGTGTGTGTGGAGCGTAGTTGAGAATATAGCTTCCAAAAAACCCCACTCAAGTGTCAAATCAAAAAAGTCATTAATAATTCGCGCTTGGAACTCAATGTCAAGGGACTATATAATCAGCAGCTGTCGGACCTTAAGTCCAAGCGTTGAGACAGTGATAAAAAAAAAGGAAACCGTAATGTTGTCAAGGAAAAGCATTTATCTTTAGCTTTTCTTTTTTTATAATTCCATGGACGTAAAGTTTCGGCCTTTTAAAAATTTATTTTGAAAAATTTTCCAAAAAGTTCGAGAACCACTGCCACACTCTGTAGTTCTAGCTTAACACTAATTATTGTAAGAGTGCATCCAAAGACGTTTTAAGATACCATACGAGATCAAAACTATTTGTTTTACAACACACATTTTTAAAATGCTCAAAAGCATCAGCAAATAGTAAAACATATTGTTGGTTATAAAGTTTATGATATTCTCTAAGAGCTTTCATATTATAACCTGCCCATAAATTTTGTGCTTGTTCATAATCTTTATCGCTAATAAATTCACCACTTAGTCTTGAGAGTAATCCTTCTTTTGGAGACAATTCACTATCTTTTAATTTTTCAATAGTAGTCATAAATTCATATAAATACACACCACGGTCGTTTAGAAGCGACAGGTTATTACACGCAAGCGCAATAGTAACTAAAAAAGAATTCAAATTTTAATAATGGCTACAGTCCGTAGCAACGAGTTTTTTTAGTTTATTGATTGATTATTTACATATGTTTCCATATTAATCAGCATTTTAAACTCTTTCTAAAACTGAAATCATAATAAGCGTATCTTAGTTGCATAAGAAAATGATTCAAATAAGATAAAGATTATATCAAAGAGTTTAAAGTTGCGCTTTTCTAAGTAAATTATCATTCTTGAACATGCTGATTTGTTTACACTTTTAAAAAACGTATAATCTAATTATCTGAGTGTAGAAATCAATTGACTTTTTTTTTTTAATTTAGATGAGTTTTTACAGTATTTAAAACTTTTATCAGATCTTAGCACTCAACTTTTCCTTCTTGTAAATACACATACAAACACACACACAGATATATATATATATATATATATATATATATATATATATATATATATATATATATATATATATATATATATATATATATATATATATATATATATATATATATATATATATATACTTCAAACTAAGATACGCCAATCACTTAAAATCCTTTGATATTGAAAAGTATAAGACACTGAACTATCAAAAGATATATGGAAAATAAAAGAACAGAAATTTACAACTATTGTTGAATAGAGAGTTATAAAGGGTTGAAAATTCTACAACCCGTCCGCAGAAAGTTGCATGCTATGCCTTCATGAAAAGTACATGATCATAATGTATCAACATGGAAACCTACCTAGTAACGAGAATGAAGTGATTTTCACAACTGGCACTGGTGATAGCTCTATTTTTAAATAATATTGAGCACTCTTAAACAAAGTGAGATTTCGTATTCTAAAGTAATACAATTTCAATTAGCATTTTTTTTGTGTGTGTGCGATATAAATATGCATATTTAGAGATATGCATTATCGGACATGTCATACAGTGATTAACATACATTACCATTACAATCAGAAGAAACCCTGTTTTAAACTGAATACCAGGCAGGTTTTTTTTGTGTTTATAAGTTTAAACCAATTTCGAAACGTCAACTTTCTACAAAATGGCCAGGTTTGATATCCAACAAAGAGCAGATTTGTACCACGTGGGAGTTCTTTGCCAAATGAAATATTTGTAAAAAGTTTTGATGGTCACCTCGTGGTGCTACATTTTACTCATTTTACAGTCCTTTTAAAGCTTCCTCTCAGAAAACTGATTAACGAATACGGTTTCTAATTGGTTTTATCTAAAACCAAAAACCACGGTTTCTTTTCAAAACCGATAAAACCGAAAACCGTCGGTCTTCAAAAGCGGTATTTGCGGTTTTTAGTATAATTGTTTTTAATATTTATTTATTATAGAAAGATAAAAAAATCCAATTTGTAAGTAATTTAACTTTTATTAGATCATTTAGATTGTCTTTAAAGGTATGAAAATTTTTTTAGAAATATTATTTTCTCCATAATTTTCACTTGATTCTGTTTTATTTATCATATTTTCGTACTTTTTTTTTGCTAATTCTTTTTAATAATAATATATTCTTTTTAAATCTAATATATAAATTATATTTTGCTGCAAAGCTAAACATGTCTTTCATTTTAAAAATTATTCGAATATTTCGAAAAAAATGTTCGAATATAAAATAGTCAAAAAACACGCAAATGTATTCGAATATCAAGGTCTATACTTAAAAAAACATACGGGTTTTTTTTATTTCTGTATATTATGGTTTAATAAGATATCAACGTATAGGTATGTAATAAAAATAATTCAAGATTATGTTTCCATCAATTATTTAATTATTTAGAAATATATTTATTTTGCTGATAAATCATGTCATCAGTTTGGAGATTTGCTGTTTGGTGTAAAACTCCAATTTCAAGAGATGTTGAAGACATTGATGCAGTACTGTTACTTACATGCTCCGGTGGATCCACAATTACTTTGAGGAATCACATTATGCGTCATGGAATTATTATTGATGGTCCTTCGATTAGAGAATCAAGCACCAATTCAAATCCATCACCAGGAAAAAAAAAATAAAGCTATGGAGAGTTATTTACAAAACACGAACCTTACAGATATTGTAGCTGATCTAGCTACAGATGATGTTTCAATTAATACGATAACTAAAAATAAATTCATTCGCTCATCAATTCAACAAAGAAGAAATCATCTTCCTAGAAGTTCAACAACTGTGATGAATTTAATCCATCAAGATTTTGCTGATAAAAAAGAAGTGATGAAACAAGAAACTGTCGAGAAAATTCAAATAGGATATAAAATATTAAGAATCATTTGAGTTCATTTGGTGTCTGTACGGAAAGAGATATAGTAGATTCTACTCAAGATTGTGCAGCATTGTTGATCAGTTTAGCTTTAACCATACAAGTCATCTTGGTGCATGCAACACGTTTCATTTCACACAATTCATAAAAATGTCATCAGTTTGCAATCAGATCTTTTAGAAGAAAGTTACTGAGAAATTCGGTGAAGAAATCAAACGGCACCGGGATTTTCGTCGTCGTTGCAATTCAATTTTTTCAATGACTGAGCCTTTATTAAAAACAAAGGAATGTTTATTCCAGGCATTTACTGAATTGAATGCTCTTGATGTGATCAACAAGTTAGATTTTGAGTCATTAGCTTCATCGCATGCCGCTTCAGAGCCAGCAAAACTACCAGTAGAATTCCTCAGCAGAGAAGATGCAACTTTATTAACGGCAGATAGTATTCTTGAAGTCATACTTGCAAAGCTATTTTCTATGAATACAGAAATTGCATCTTAATTACATTCAAATTTAAAAAATCGCGTCGATGAAAGAATTAACGAAAATGTTATGCAGTTGTTAAGGTGCCTAAAAGATCCATCAGTTTTTCCATCAAAAAATACTTTAAGTTCTACAGGAAAACTTGCGCATAGGCCTTTTGGATTTACTTCTAATGATAGGAACCACTACTAGCTGAAGCTCCATGTACAACATCTGAAAGTTCAGCTGTTTCTCATAAGGATGAATTAAACGCACTTCTAAACAAAGATAGCGTAACACACTTCCCCAAATTTACCATTCGATTCTCTCTATAAAGCCAACGTCAAAAAATGTCGAACATGTTTTTTCGACCTGCACCAGTTTCTGCACAAAATTCAGATCATGATTATTTGATGAATCATTAAAATCTTTAGTTTTCTTGAAATTCTTTTACAATAACAATAAGTCATTTTAAGTTTTGTGTTGGAATATAAACATAATGTTACAACACTTCGTTTAAATAACTTTTTTAATCAATAACGGAAGATAAACTTAGATATACTTTATTGTACAACAAAATGAACCGAAAACTGCGGTTGACCGCGGTTTTTTAAAAAATTAAAACCGAAACTGCTGTTTTTTTAAAATCCCGTTTTTTTGGAAACTCTATCAACGAAGGTTTTTTTGCCTTGATAAGCTTTTATCGTGTCATGTACGTTGTTGTTTAAGTACCAAATAGAGTGGCTACAGTGTTCACAATTTCAATGAAAAATTCTATTGCAACTTTTGGATTTTATCCCTAAATACATATTTGCTCACATAAAGTACTGTATTATAAAACACTTTGACATTTGATTTCATTTGTACGAAGCACAACTAAGTTACTTGATTTTCACATTGGGTGTTGGGCAAAAAAATTGTTAACTTTTGAGTGTCTTGCAATATTGTCTGCTTGTATCTATTTATGCTTTAAGGTCCATTTTTACTATTATCTAACTTTTTAGTGCGTTATCCTAGTATTAAATCATGTGATAGATTTGTTGATATAGTTACATCGGGGTTGAACATTTTGTTTTCGGCATGAGCTGTTATTTCGTCTTCTTTAATGATTGGTAGTAGGTGATTAGATATTGATATTAAACAGACCTTATTGGTATTTGAGCTCCCATTTGTTTTCTTATTATTTGTCATACTTAAAAAAGTCTTTTTATGACGCTTCTTCCGACAACTATGCTTCAAATTTTTCTTCTATATATGCAGGTATAAACTTTGACTCTATTTAGGAAAACTTATCGAACCTTGTTAAGAAGGTATTTGAAAAACTTAGGCAAGTTGATTCTTGTGAGCGATATCTTCTTGAAACTTTTAGTATAATGAGCTCCTATTTGTCCTAAAAGGTTCCTTTTTCTTCTATTCTGCATTCTTTTGTTAATTCTTTCCATTCTGCAGTTGAAGTTTTTATAGTTATATTAAGGGTAAAAGAGTTACATAAGTAAGACAAAAAAAACAACCATAAAATGGTATTATGTATACAATCAACATTATCGCATTGTTTTTTCATAGTATATTTTCACATAAGTTTCTGCTAATAAACATATGCTGCATGTTACAATGAATCGACGTCTTTTGAGAATAATTATTTTGGGGGATGTTGGTAATTAAAATGCCATCTAAAATTTTCTTACATTTTTTTATTTGTTTGTTTAACAAATTATGCAAATGCAAGATTAAAAATTTATTCTTTTCACATGAAAGTGTTATTTGTACACTGTATTGATATTGTATTGATATTAAAACCATGTTAATACAAAATAAGAATGTCATTCATAAAATGAAACTGTTACACATTTTACATTCACCTTCGTAACATTTTACATTCACCTTCGTAACATTTTACATTCACCTTCGTAACATTTTACATTCACCTTCGTAACATTTTACATTCACCTTCGTAACATTTTACATTCACCTTCGTAACATTTTACATTCACCTTCGTAACATTTTACATTCACCTTCGTAACATTTTACATTCACCTTCGTAACACTCGGTCACTCGGTCGTAGAAAAAATAGCATAAAAAAGCGAATTAAGTGATAGCTTTATTTCACTATATTTTTATTGTTCTTCCAGAGAAATTTCATAGGAATGTAACCAAATGCAATAATGTTGAGTATTGGCGTAACTGACAAAAAAACAATTCTTCAGCGGTACTTATCTCATTTGCTTTTTATCTCATTTGAAATTAATGCTTGAACTCCTTTAACACAACAACCACAACTTTTACTGCTTTTCAGGAGGAACACTTCTTATGAAGAAAATAACATCCATTTCTTCTATGTCTTGTAACAAGTTTATACACTTTCTTCGAAGCAACAACTCTGTTTTCTGAAAATAAAATATATATTGAGGGGGAAAATAAATTATTTTCACAATCATAACTCTAAAAACGTCGATTTTTATTCATAAAAATTTGATGTTGATAAAGTTTATAAATGTTAAAATCTATCTTTCGCGAAAATTTCTTCTTTAGATATTTATCATGCGTCTATGCTTTAGTATTTTGCGATTTAGATTAATTTTTTTCTTAAGAACCTTTTTTAGAAAATCTATTTATGATAAATACATTGTTTTAAATTACTTTGAACTTCTGTTAAACATTAGGAAGGAAAGCTTACATATTTTGACTTATAAAGCCGTGAATATTATCATAAATAATAGAAAATTCGTTGTCATTAAGTTCTGTTTTAAACAAAGTGTGCAACCTCAGGGCACGGGTTATAACTGGTTACAATTAATTGAAATTCTAAACAACCTTGTTTAAACAAGTTTGTTTAGAATTTTAACCAATTGTAAACAAGCTGTAGTACCTGTTCATGAAATATTTTTTTTATAATTCTTGGAACAGAATCAAGGTTTCCAAGAATAACAACTCCTATGGTGAATATATAACCCTTTCATGCACCAATTATTTTTCCATAAACACCATAAACCATAAAAAATCATCTACAAAATGATAGTGGTACTATAAAATGTTGAAGTATACTTTTTCTACAGCCTTTTTTCAACTCTCCTTTATAAAATTATATTGTTTTCAATCGGTTAGAATGCACTATTTGCATTCGGAAAGCTTAGTTTAATTTGTTGTTATAAAACAACCCAGCGTATGAAAGGGTTAAAAAAAAACTTTTATCACTTTCAAAGGAAAAAGTCTTGTAATTGTGGCAAATGATTCTGGCAGTATATTAACGATTCATCATTTAAAAATTAAAAACTAACTTAACTGCAGTATTTTTTTATTTTATCTTTAAAGTATAAGAAAAAGAAAGGAAAAGAAAAATACCTTTAATAAATACATATTAAAATTCTGTCATCTAAGGACAGTGATATATATATATATATACCCCGAAATCGTTGCTATAAACCACCTAATGCCACCGTAGACTCGTTAAGTCGTAACAAGCTGTTTAAAATAGCTCCAGGTTGAAGCCATTTTGCCTTTAAGCTGTAGTCAGCCATGAAGTCACAGCTTACAGCGGTTGGAAAAGATTGCCGGTCGTTGTGCGTTGTGTTGAGCATACACTATAATGTCTTAGCAACCCTTAAATTAAAAAGCAACGGCTTTGGGGTCTAGTGATGAATAGTTGATTTAAAAATGTAATCTGCACTAGAGTTTAACATTCATAACTTTAAGAAAACTGAAGCTCTCTTATGAAGAAAAAAAGGGACGGTGGACAATAATTTTGAGTGGCAGTGTAAATTTTAAATTGCTAAAATATAAAAAGTTGAGAAAGGTTTTACCTTCGCATTTTTGTGCAAATTGTTCAACGACTCCAGTACTTGTTTGGTAACCGTTCTTACAAATACAACTGCAAGTGCCGTTCAAATTTACAAAGTTAGCATTAGGTGAGCAGCTGTATAGCAGTAAGTTGTGCATGTCTTTATAAAATACAAAACTTATACTAACATATTGTTACTAGAAGAATGAAAGCAATTTTTAAAAGAACATCATCAGTAAAAAAACATTATTATGATCATTTTACTTTTAAAAAAATATTTCTCGTGTCGTGTAGGATTTTTATTCTTTTAGCGTACCTACAGAGACATCCAAGTAAATAAAAAAAAATTAACCAACTTTATAGTTTGGTTTGAAAACAAATTTTGATAATTTACTACTAATTTTTAAAATTTAGTTCTTTTTATAATGGAAAAGATGTAATATAGGTTAAACGAGGCAATTATATCAGAATAATTCTGAAATTTTGTAATTTTTGAAATATCTATATTACTTTAATGTGAGAAACACATAAGAAATTACAAATGGAAGTTTAAATTTTTACTCCATTCAAACATATTTATTTAAAAAGAAGAAAAGGAAGAAAATGGGAGATTTTAAGAGAGTAAGAGAAAGAGTTTTTTTTAATTTTAACCAACTCTTTAATGAGTGGTGTTTGGTTTATGAAATGGTATTCGCATTTATTATGAAATGATATTATGAATGGCTTATGAAATAGTATTCGCATATGGTTAGTGTGAGGTTTATCTTATGTCTTAAAAATCTTTGGAGCTCGTGTCAAATGTTTTCTATGAAATTTTTTCTATCATCTTAAAAATATCCTCTTAATATTGTAAAAATCTGTCAACAAAATATTTTTGTTTTTCTCTCTTTTAATCATTGTCAAGATTTCCTTTTCCACTGTTTTTTTTTTCTAAGTGTCGGCATATGTTTCATAAATCATGCAGTGTTTTAGCATAGATAATGATTTTTATTCTACAAGTTTTTTAGTTTTTTTAGTTTTTTCATTACGATCTCTGAATATGGTATTCTGAACAGATTTTGCCAGTTATCTCTTGATTGAAGTTTGTCTCTTATCTCGACTGGTAAAAATTTTTAAATAGCTACAGAAATGTCACATACCATACAAATTGCATTTTATTTATTTTATCGATATAAGTATAATTGAATTTCTAGTCCTCATTAGAATAGGAATTTTAAATTTTATCTGTGTGATTGATTTATCTTATTGTACAGATGCATTTCTACCTTATGTATGATTGATTTATCTTATTGTACAGATGCATTTCTACCTTACTTTTATCAAAGCAACATACTTTTTGCAAAGTAACATACTTTTTGCAAAGCAACATACTTTGCATATTTTTATTGATTAACCAAATAAAAGTACTTTAGAATTTTTCATATTGAGAATTATTTTGAAAAGTGAGTATTAAAAGCTTTGTAACTTAATTCTTAATATAATAGATTCATTAATTGAATTCATAACAATTACAATTGGTTTTTTAAACAATCTTAGATCATAAACGTTTCTTGTTGTTCTATCAAAGCAGTTCCCATAAAATGTTTAATAAACTTGTTTGCGTTAACTTGCTCATAGTTGCAAGATTACAATCACAGTTCAGTGGATTGTTATACAGATAGAGTTTAAGTAAAGTTGTCAGTTCAATCATGTCAGCGGGAAGGCTGGATATTTGATTGCCACTTAGGTGAAGATACAATAATGACGCCAACGGCTTGAACACTCCAGAAGGAATGCTGGATATCCTGTTGAAACCTAACCATAAATATTCTAATGAAGCTAATGAGTTGAATACGTCGCAAGGAAGACTGGATATTTCATTGAAAGATATGAAAAGAAAACGCAACAAAGATAATGACTTGAAAACGTCAGACGGACGTTTGGTTGGAAGATAAATAAAGTTCTTTTAATGAAGTTAATGAATCTAATAAATCAGACGGAAGACTTTTCAGTTCGTTGGATAACAATTGAAGGGTTGTTATTTGAATACACCAGATTGATTAATGAATAGGTGAAAAGGTAAAGTAAGATGTTTTATATTTGTTGGAACTTCGTTTGATAGCTCAGTTATTGAAGTTTATTCACAAACTGTCTGAGTATTCAAAATATAAATGCAATTTATTGGACTCATCTTCGCACCGTAATTCAATAAACGGATCCTAAAGAAAAATAACAAACTTATTTCACGAGAAAAATTTCGCAAATATATAAGTATTTAAAGTTCCACGGAAAACTTTTAATATGAAAAGAAGTTTTTGCTTAAAATAAAATCTGCAATTTGTTTCAAACAAAATATATAAGAAATTTGACCGAAAGTATTTTGTATGTTAATTAAAATGGCAAAAAAGAAATTGAATGGTACATTACAAAAAGATGGTTACTACGTTGTGCCACTTTATGGAATGGGTATTAAAGAGATGAAAGCAATTTGATGATGCATTTCAACTTTTGAAGGAAACTCTTTATGATAACAATATAAATGTTGATACCAAGCTAGCTAACAAGCCTATGGAGTTAGAAAATATTTTTTCAACTGTTTTTTGCTCACTTGATCGTTAGCTTCAAATTCTTACATTAATTAATCGAGAGAATCAGTTCTTGCAATTAAAGAATCTTTTAATTGACACTGCACTTAAAAAACGAAATGTTTTTAGTTGCATCAATCCAAACTCTGGAGTTGTTTAATGTTTTACAACAAAAATTTTTTAACAGATTAACGTATTCGTCATTTTATTTTCGCTTTCATTTTGATTCATTCTAAACAGTTAAAATTCTTGACTTAAACACCGGTATACGATTTATATCATTTTCAAAACTACTTCCAGCAAAAATTGATTTTGAAGGAGACTTACAATAAGAGAAAAAGAAGTATGAAACGAACCACTTTTTATGCGTTGATGATAGCTATATACTCAAACAGTTTTCTTTCTCAAACAAAAATGGAGGTATAGAAAATAGCAGGAGTTTTATCTTATTTTGATTATTTTATTAGTGAAGTGTTGTCGAATTTTGAACCTAAAAAGTTCAAAAATTGAAACTTTAAATTTTGAAACAAACTTTTAGCTTGCAATCTGATTGCATTACAACCAATTGATCTGCTCAAACTGATTCTTAAATATTCATTGCTTTATGCATATTCCATCACAAAAATATTGCCACAAGTTCAACATATACCCTTTAAAAAATGAAGCGTTGGTTGGATGTCGATCAACGCAGATTTTGTGTTGATAATCACGATCAACAGAGATCAACTATAAACGGATGTTATTTCAACGGCAACTTTATCAACAACAAATCATTTTTTACTTCTTAACACTTTATGTTGATTGATTTACAGTTGAAATCTTGAAAAAAAATTTTCGTTGTGTCTTGAATCTCGGTGCCGTTTGCTTAAACAGATGGACGACTTACTACAAAGCAACCCTTTTTTTGTGTGTTTTTTATTGCATAATTTGCACAACTTTTTTTTACATAACTTAGTTTGAAATTAAATAGCATCAAATAGCAGACTATTGAAATGTCATTTGCTATTGTTGAATTTACAATTGGAAATATTAAAGAAGTGGAAGTGATAGCCAAAGGTTGGATGAAAAATGATGAGAATTGCTCCTGGCCCCCATTTAAAAGTTCGTCTGCAATTTGAAAGGCTGTCACTAGTTTAAATGCATTGACCTCTGATTGGCAGATATACCCTGGTAGCGTTTTATACACCACAGGTTGGAATTAACTATAAACACCAGGTAAAATAACTGAACTTAGACCTTAATATTGTGCACTTTGTGAAGAGAGTATATCTGTTTATAGATTTTTATGAAAAAGCTCGAACACACTTGGAAAAGGCAGCAGATACTTTGAACATTGAAACTGACACAGAAGAGAAGAGAAGAACAAAGCAGAAGCAAAGCTCCCTAAAATTGTTTTTCTTAATAAAGAAAATTTTTCACTTTCTATAAAATTCTATAAAATCAAAATCAAAATCAAAAGTCCTATAAAAATTTTAAATTATCCACAGCATGCAGTTAACTTTTTTTAAAAATATATTTTAAAGGAGAAAGATGACAATGGCATTTTGTGATATTGATAAAGATGTGGATGTTAGTGACAAGGAACTAAAAAAAATATAAAAGACATCATTTGATAAGTTCTGATAACTAAAGTAGAATGAACTTGTTTCCAAAAATATCAGGTTAATTATTTTGATTAAAATTAAAAACAATATTATGATAAAATAAACATTCATTTCCTTAATAAGTTATAGAAATTTTGAAACCAATATCAAATCCATATTTAAGCAGTGAGGCAATTAACTATCCAGTAGCTGAAAATACCATTGACTTTTTGAAAGCAAACAATGAAGTTACTAGCAAAATGAAATTGTCATCAAGTGAATTGGTACAAAAAGTGTAAATATTGCTTTTGATACAAATATCAGCAAATGTCTCTCCTGTTTATAAACTGTTTTTAATATACTTGTTTTTTCGTTTCCATAAATCAAAGCGGAAGATAATATCATTTTGTTACAAGTGTTACTGCAACAAAAAGTTTTTTGGTATAAACGTCAACTTTGTAGGTTTTAATTAAAATAAAAAGTCTTTGACATAAATATCTGACAAACCAACAGAAGTGTAGGAGAGTATTTACCAGTTTGATTTTGTATAAAATAGCAAATAGCGAAATCTTACAAACCAGGCTGACTTTTCTCAGAAAAAATGCTTTTAAAATGCTTACATTAAATAAAGACGCCGGGCAACATGCATAAAAAACTAAAAGTAGAATAAAGATTAAATTTTAAGTAAAAATGTGTCTTACGATCTTCTGTGATTTAAAATTGAGGGTTTTTTTATAAAATTAGATTCAGTACAGAAATAGATCAATGAGCTTACAAAATTTGGGCACTTTTTATCCCAATTTGAGTCCAATATATTAGCTCATTAAAAATTCACATTATAATCTTAAAAGATTATAATGTGAATTTTTAATCTTATTTGATAAAATATGCAAAAAAGATTTTGTAATGAGTTTGTTAAATTGGCCGGGGACTTTTAACCTTTTGGTGGTTTTGGCACCAGCTACAGGTACCATTTTATGCATTAAAAAAAAATGTTTTTTTCAGCTAATTTTTCTATTTACTTTTTGTCTATCAAGTTAATTTTATAAAATGTTAATAATTACTCAAAAAAACATTCTTAAAGTTTTACTCCTTTGTGTAATTTTATAATACTTAATCCCAAAAAATGTCATTTAATGTCATCAGAGTTGTTATATTGTTAGTTATACTCTTCAATCTTCATCCAAAAACATCTAAAGTTATTATCAAGCTTGTCAGTACTTGTCAGTTATAACGTTTCACAATGCAAGTGAAATTGCACGGCGGTTAAGTTTTTCCAAAACGCAAATATTGTGCTGTATGGTAAAAGGTAATATTTTTTTTATTTTTACAAGTCTTTTATTCTGTTTAAATTAAATTTTTCGCATAATTAAAAAGTAATCTAACTTTAAAATATCAACTTACATTACTACGCAGGTGATGTGGTAGAATTATCAACTTACATTATGACGCAGGCGATGATAGAAACTCACATTTTTCTCGATTTCGTCCACGTTGTTTATTTGTGTGATACAGAAATTTAATACTAAGAGGTAGATAATTTATGCTAATACAAATTTAAATGCGCGTTCTTACGAATGTACATACGCATTTATAACACGCGTTTTGAATAATGAGGAGCGGTAAGAGGGGTTTAACATAAATTCAGGAATGCGAGATTAAAGATGGTGTGCGGTCTTATTGAGAAATGCCTAAACACTGGTAAATCAGCTTTTAGAACTTAACAAATTTTAATCGTTTTATTTTTATTAATGACAATGCAAACGTTTGGAGCTTTTGCAATAGGTTTAGGTATTAGGAACATAATTAAATTTTTAGCGATGAAAAGTTTTACTATTAGATATAATATAGATAGTAAATATAATTCGAGTATTTGCTCTGGTATAAATGTTATCGCTGTAATTGCATAATTTAGACATAATTTCATTGGAGTTCGTGTTTGGCACCATCAAGATGATTTTTTGCAAATTTAATTCTATGTTTTAAAGTGGCTTTTTTTTAAACTTGAAACTTTGTAGCACATTGTTTGAAAATTTTGGAGCGTAACATCAATGAAAACGCCCGAAAAAATCCTTTTGAGAGATGATAATTTATACCGATGGATGATGATTGGTAATATTTTTTAAAATCCTGGATAACCGTCAATGAGAGAAATTAGCATTTTTAAAAATAAATTCATAAGATAAAATTAAGTAATACGTCTAAATCAGAGACAGCATAAAAAGTTACATAAAAATTAAATCTTTAACAAGTATGTATGTTCTACATTTGAAAATAAACAATTCATGAAAAATTTGACAAATTTATTATAACCTCATACTTTGTCATACAAAAAAAACGTAAAAAAGATTTTCTGCACTTTCTTCTATCATTACAGTAGTTAAAAGTTTTCTTAGACATGCTTGTTGTTGCAATTAGCAACACAGTTCAACAAATGAATACAATATTCTGGATGGGTTTTCTATCTCTTGAAATGTTACTATTGGGGCTTGAAGTTTAAGTGAAGAGCTTCAGTTGATTGCTCACTGTAGAGTCCAAGGCCTTGAATGTTCTTCGAAATGAACTGCTACACATGAAAGAAAACTGAACCTGTTGTGTGATGGCAACTGGAAGTTCCATGTATGCTGTTTGAATATTTTCAATGTACTCTTCGTAGTTGTCATCAAGTTGAGTTCCAAAACAAGACATTACAACTTTTTCAAAGCAATGGAATTTCTCAATGAAAGGGAAGATGTCAACATTTTGTAACAGTTTTCCACAATTGTTTTAATAAAATTTCCCCATGAAATTGTTGATTAAGAATATGTAAAGCTTTTTGCCATTCCTGACTTGAAGGCCAAATACAGGTGAAATTCTTGAAGAGATGATTCACTACTCCAAGAAGCAAGTGAAGTCCATGGGTGGAATAATGTCTGAAACAAGTGATTTATTTGGCAAGTGAAGCAATTGAGAGTTGATGAGATTGCTTTGCACTCTTGGCATTACTTCCTTCGGCAACAAAAGCTTAGTGGGTAGTTCTAATGCTTCTTAACATTCTCAAGGAACCACATTTCTGGCATTTTTTCTGAGATTGCAATGAGTAGCTGTTTTTTAACTCAAGAGCCCTTTAGAGAAGAAATACACAGCTTTAGTGACTTTGGAATAGGACTTTTTGGTTCTTGAGCTTTTCTTGTGCGGCAAACTTCTTTGCAAAATTTGGTTCAACAAGCCTTTTGCTCAGTTTCACTGTACCATTGGGAGAGCCTTATTTTGTTCTCAGCACTCTTTTGTCTACTTTTTCAATCTAGTGATCAGAAAAAGTGTTAGGCATCGATCACTTTTAGACATGCAAAGAATGCACACTGAGTTTCGACAGTCAGCATGAGATTTTTGCTGAATTTAAGATTTTTAATGATTTTCAAACACTTTTTTGTGACAACTTTTGTTAAAGCTTACAAAAAACTAAAACATCAGAGAATTTAAAAAATAAACAAAGATTAATTTTTTGTGACAACTTTTATTAAAGCTTACAAAAAACTAAAGCATCAGAGAACTTAAAAAATAAACAAAGATTAATTTTTTGTGACAACTTTTGTTAAAGCTTACAAAAAACTAAAACATCAGAGAATTTAAAAAATAAACAAAGATTAATTTTTTGTGACAACTTTTATTAAAGCTTACAAAAAACTAAAGCATCAGAGAATTTAAAAAATAAACAAAGATTAATTTTTTGTGACAACTTTTATTAAAGCTTACAAAAAACTAAAGCATCAGAGAATTTAAAAAATAAACAAAGATTAATTTTTTGTGACAACTTTTGTTAAAGCTTACAAAAAACTAAAACATCAGAGAATTTAAAAAATAAACAAAGATTAATTTTTTGTGACAACTTTTATTAAAGCTTACAAAAAACTAAAGCATCAGAGAATTTAAAAAATAAACAAAGATTAATTTTTTGTGACAACTTTTGTTAAAGCTTACAAAAAACTAAAACATCAGAGAATTTAAAAAATAAACAAAGATTAACTTTTTGTGACAACTTTTGTTAAAGCTTACAAAAAACTAAAACATCAGAGAATTTAAAAAATAAACAAAGATTAATTTTTTGTGACAACTTTTATTAAAGCTTACAAAAAACTAAAGCATCAGAGAATTTAAAAAATAAACAAAGATTAATTTTTTGTGACAACTTTTGTTAAAGCTTACAAAAAACTAAAACATCAGAGAATTTAAAAAATAAACAAAGATTAATTTTTTGTGACAACTTTTATTAAAGCTTACAAAAAACTAAAGCATCATGTTTATTTAAAAAATAAACAAATATTAACTTGTATTAAAACAAAAAATTTTGGTTGCATTAGACATATGGCAAGTCATATAAATTATTTCAAAACTAAAATACTTAACTATGTTTCTTAATTATATACAGAGGTTAGCAACACTTTTTTTTTTAGTCCGATATCTGATAGTCCGATAGTTTTCCTAATAAGCCAGTCTGAATATCGATACTCCGATAGTCCGATAGCTTAAAATATTTTAATGCTTTTATTTTTTTTTTTTTTTTTACCCATTTTGAAAAAAGTATTTGCAAAGTTTTTCAAAATTGAAAAATGGCCTTAGATTTATAAGTGCAATACCTTACATACAAAATTTAATAAATACAGTGCAAAAAAAATAGGCATAAGTTGAATTATTTCACATAAAAGATACAAAAGCTATGATATCAATCTTCCGCCCTCCTCATAAGAGAATATGACACAATCTTTGAATTTGAACTTTTTCAAAAAAAATAATTTATTTCATATATCATGAATTCCATCGTGACGGAATCACCGATTTGAGCTTATTTTCCACATTTATGTTATACAAATAAAAAAACTGTAATGTGCATATTGTTATTCTATATGAATATAGAATGTGCATATTGTTATATATGTTATATATGAATGTGTTATATATGAATGTGCATATTGTTATTCTATATGAATATAGAATAACAATATGCACATTACAGTTGAATATAGAATATAGAATATAGAATAACAATATACACATTACAGCTTTTTTATTTTTATAACATAAATGAGGAAAATAAGCTCAAATCGGTGATTCCGTAACGATGGAATTCATGATATAAATATTAGGAAGACGGAAATACGGAATTTGGATGGTCCGATAGTCGTAGTCAATTAATTTTTTAGTCCGATAGTCCGATACTTTTTGCTTAGTCCGATAGTTATCAGAATATCGGTATATCGGAACTTTTATCGGAAGTGCCCACCTCTGATTATATATTTATGTTTTCAAACATTTCAAAGATTTTCAAGCAAAAAAAATTATTTAACTTAGATAAAAATCTTTGAAAAATAACTTCAAAATTTTGCAAATCAATCAATTTTTTAAAAATGCTAATTTCTTTCACGGGCCGTAATCCTGGATTATAAAAATTCTGCGAATCATTGCCAATTAGTATGAACTGTCATTCCGCCAAAAGTATTTTTTCGCGTGTTTTCATTGATGTTACATTCCAAAATTTTCGAGCTGTGCAGAATGCTGCGCGACGCCCAATTCTAATACTTAGCGTCTGACGGATCAGACAGGAGCCAGTAATTCTTTAACAATTTAAGATCGATTTAAGATTGTGCAACGGTTTTAAATTAAGTTGTAAGAAAAGGTGTCAACACTTTATGAGTGTAACTTGTTTTTGTTTTGGAATTTATTTTTTGAAAAACAAAAACTAAAAAAAAGCTGAAATGATAAAAAAATTTTGAACAAAGAAATCATTCATAAATTATTGGTGCACAATATATATTGGATCTTCTAATGAACTACCCTGATTCTGAGGACCACCCTTGAAGTAAGCTATTGCATTTTAATCTTCTTAAAGTTGTTTTTATTTATATTTGCTTTTAGTATAGTGAGAGTTTTTAAACAACAGCACAACAAATAACAAGCTGGTTGATTATTTAATGGCTGGATAAAATCTTTAGCCAATATCATAAAATATAATTCAAGTTTTCAATAGAAGTTAGTATACCAGCAGTTTTCCGTACAACAGAAAAATAAAGAGAGTTTGAAGGTGGAATCATGAGAGTGAAGTATCTTCACTGTAAGGAATTGATAAAGTTTACTGCTTTTGACATTTTTTAAAATAGTCTTTTTTCAAGGAAAACTGTGTAAAACAATAATATGAAAAAACTTCAAAAAATCGCCAATTAGGTTACAAAACCGTTAATCAATTATAATAAAATTCATTCAATATTAAATATTGACATTAAAGTGATAGAAATAATAACAAACATGCCATCAAAGTATTCCAACTTTTTTAAATTTTTAGTTACTATTATTTCTAAGACATGTTGCACTATTGTTTTAAATAATACTATTTTGCAAATTTACAACCATGCTAAGTCTGAGAGGTGTTCTTTGTAGACTCAGTTTATTATTTGTAGTTAAATTAAGCATGTTTTGAAGTTTCCAAAAAATGAATGCGTTCCAGTAAAAATTCGATTAAAAAAAAAACTCTTTAGTTATTGTTTACAAGAAAATAGGTGGTTTATTTTTAAAATGCAGCAATACTAAAATACTCAAGCCAAAATTTTGTACTGCGTTTCTAATTTAGGGTATTACAGGTAAAGTTTAGTGATGCAAGGTTCTGTGATTTAGAGATGCTTTCTGTAACCCGTTGTTGGTCTTTCTTACTCAATAACAGACGTTATGACAGCTGATATTTATATCAATATATTAAGAAATAATGCTTTCATATGCTGACAATAACAAACCGTTTTGTTAGGTATATTAACAAGATATCGATCTTAAGCATATGGCTACTAAAGCTGAGAGATGGCTCCAATATAATGATATAAATGATTGGATTGTCAGTATAATCCCCAGATTTAAATCCAGTAGAAAATAATGGTAAACTTGGAACGATGAAGCGGCAAAAGATAAGTGAACAAAATAATAGTGTTCAAGATTTAATATTTTTTCGTTTTTTCGGCTTTGCATTAGAGCGTAATTCACAAAAGTAAAATCATCAAACATTTGGAAAAAATGTTTTAAATTTTGGATTTTTGTTAAAAATGAAATTGGATTTTTCTCTTTCTAGTGATTGAACCAACAGGATCAACGAAAAACTTGGAAACAGGAAGAAATCAACTTTAAAACTGGGAAAACGGGTTGTAACCAGAAAAAATAAAACTGTATTTTTGGTTACTTCACTTTGTATAAAACTTAACTTATACATTTCGGTGTCTCGTAATCAGAAAAGCATTAAACAAAATCAAAAATGTAAGGGAGAACCTTAATGAATGGGACGATTATTGAATGGGACAAACTCAGATTCTTATAGAAGCATCGATGTAAGGATATTCAAATTCCTGTAACAAAGAGTGATAGAAATAAGAACTCAACTGACCGACTCATCCATCCTATTGCTCTATGACCGTAATGACAATAGATGTTATTGTGTTTTCGAATGTAAAAAGTAATTTTTAAAAACGTTTTTTTTTTCTGATTTTGCAGCAATTTTTGGAGTTGTGGAAAATAAAATTCCATGCTTAAATAGATAGCAGTCTCTAGTACTACAGTGATTAAAACAGTCAAGCTTAACTAATGGTGTTTTTGGTGTGACTAATCATTTTTGGATAAAGTGATGGGCATATTGAATGGGACAAAATACTACCTATTGAATGAATTTTAACAAAGTATTATTTACAGCTCAGCAGAGGGATGCTGCAGTCCCTTACTTTTATCCCCATGGGTAATGGGTATTATTTACACACTTTTATACTGCAATATTTTACTTAAATAAAAATAACTAAATATAATATTCTAAAATGAGAAAGTTCTACTTTGATTAAAATTTATTTAGAGTTAAAATGTTTAAAGTTAAAAATACTTTTTGTGTGGTCTTTATGTATGTATCTATATATTTAACTACATTTACAATTAATAAACTAATTTCAAAAATGATTAAATTAAATACGTTTATTTTTAATTCTTTTATGTTTGTCCCATTCAATGAGAAATACTTAATGAATGGGACAAATGTCATGCTCCAAAAAAACTCTCTTTTTTCCAATAGCCAAATACAAACCCAATTTTTTTGTTTTACTATATCATTGAGCAAGAGTCGGTGGTTATCAAACATATTTAAATATATATATTAAGCAATTTTATCTACGTTTAAAAAGCATTTTGCAAAAACTGTCCCATTCATTGAGGTTTTCCCCTATACTAATTTGCATTCGTATTACAGAAGCTTTTTAAAAAAGCTTAAGAATTAATTGACTTATCACTAAAACGACAACGCAACAATAACTGTGTGTTTCTGCTTCGTGTAAATGTTAATCTCTTAATCAGGCTGTTAAGCTTTTCAGAGAGAATTTCAGCTGCTGTTATGCTCTCATTATCATTAAGGGGAACATGATCATCTAAAACCTCTAAGTCTTCTTCTGCGTTTGTCTGAAACAAACAAAACAACATTAGTTTTGCTATTTTTTTAATTGCTTTTCTTATTGTTTATTATTATTTAGTATAGTATATTTAGTAATATTTCTTATTTTTTTAATTGCTGTTTAAAACTTATTATCTAGAACTCTTAGATTCTTTACATCATTAGGTATCATAGAAGACTGGAATAAACTGCATAGTTAATGTTTAATGGTTCTTGAACTTATGGACTTATTGAAGTTATGTTTATTTCTCAGTTTAGCAAAAATTAATCGAAAAACAGAATCTACAGTAAGAAGAGTATCATCGTCTCTGCACAGGACTTTAACTGCTACTTTTATGGATTCAAGAGAACAGTTTAGATCTTGAAAAATTTGAATTCCACTTTGCTTGATAGATCTACATAGCCTTAGATATTGCACGTCATAGCAGCAGATACCACTCAATCATACTCAGCATTGAGTTCTATCAAGTTTTGCAGCCTCTAAAAAAATGCTAGCTCTTTTTTATGTTCTAGAACAAGATATCGATGCAATCAGATCTCATCCATAAATGATTGATTGTGCTAGATTTGAGTTTAAACTTAGCATACTTGTTTTTTCTCGCAACATTGTACAACTTGGTTTTTTCTTTAAACCCTAACTATATCTCTGTAAATCTTTTTGGTGGACTTTCATTTGACTTGTTTAAGCTGTTACTTTGTTAAGCTTCTTTCTTTTTGTATCTTCTCTTAACTTTTTTCTAATTCTTTTATACATTTGAGAAGTAATAAGTTAAGGTTTATATAATACTAGCTCTGGATTCTTATTAAATACATCGACTACTAGACGAATTTCGTTTATCAAAGAATTGAAATTTGGGACTACAACTGGTTACTCTTCATTAAGTACATTTAAGGCAAAATTATCCTCCAAGTTCATCTTCATCTTCATTTTATCCTCCTAGTGCTCTTCATCTTCATTTTTGAAACCAACAATTTACTTATTTTCTTCATTTACCTGCTCCATCTGTGAATAGCAGCTTTTTTGCTGGATACAATCTGGAGATCTTAATCAGCTTAATCAATCCATATTGAAGAGTTGATTTTGCTCTTGGATATTAATGGTCAAGTAACGCTGATTTTTCGTTAAAGTGCATTCATCCATTGAAACTGAAACTCGGATATTTTTTGCTTCTTTTTTTTTTTAATTTGACTTCAGTTCTGCTTTAGTTACTCTACATTCTTGATGAGTTAATTTTATGACGGCAGTTTCTGATTAGGCAGTTGAAATTGTCTGGCTGTGAAAGACATTTGAATAAAATCACTTTTGCAGATTGCATGTATAGAGAATTATTAAAATCATGTATAGAGAATTCATCACAATTAACATGCTCAGATAAAAAGTTCTCTAATTGATTTCTGTAATTCATGACTGCCGACTAAACTATTATTTAGGTTTCTCCTTTTCCTATTTTTTTGGGGGCCTAGGAACCAAATACAGCTTTGTGCTTTTTCTGCAGATGATGAACTAGACCACTTGTTGAGCATTCTTTGTAGATCAAGACTGTTGGACAATAATAACACCGACTCTGAGTTTGCCAGCTTCTAAAAGTTGTTGCAAACTGGAGATTGAAAATTTTCAATATAAATGGTTTATAAAATAAGCTTTTTGAATGTTATATTCTTTTTCGAATTCAAGAATCCACCAAAATAAAGAATGTAAAATTGCGATCTATTTTCTGCATAACCAAAAGATATATTATCTTGTTTCTTTTAGAATGTAGAACATTAGATGAACGACTAGATGACGTGACTAGGAAGTAAGATGACTTGGAAATAAGGTAAAGAAGTTTTTTATCAGCAGCAACATTCATTTGTTTCGTTATGCCGCCAATTGTAAACAGATATGCCAAAAAGAGCGAATCTATTTGTAGTCGGCAAAATTTCTGTATATAACTTCATGCCTGGAGAGTTTTACAAAAAACATCATGTGCTTTTATACAATTCACATCAAATGTTGATGTTCAATATATGATAACACTGATAACTTGGTAGAAAAATATCATAAGTCATGAGTTTGAAACAAACCAGGGTCAAATGCTCGAAATACAGCGGGTTCTCCATTGATGAGGTATCTTGAATTAAAGTAAAAAGTCAATTAGGCAACAAGAAGAAATTTAAAAATGAATCAAAAATCTTATTAAATAAATTTTTAACCTTTCATATAAATCTATATCTTTATTTTCTTCTTCCGGAATAGACATATTAAACCCACCAATTGAATCAAAATCTGCTCGATATTGACATGATATTTTGAATTCGTGTACACTCCAGAAACCATTATCTTTCGATATATGAAAAGGAGAATTAGTTAATGAAAGTTTTTCGAAAGAAGACGATTGATTAAAGGCCATAGGGTAATATACTTGTCGGCCTTTTCTTGCATTTGTTTTACACCGCTTTAAAAATCCTTCATTAAAGTTCATATTAATGTCTGAGAAAACAAGCAGTGAATTTTTATCGCAGTTTAAGGCTCCAGTGGCTAATCCCAACGAGCGCGAGAATGACTCGTTTAGTTCAATCCATTGCAGAACAGAACGCGGATACTTTGTTTTAAATTCCATAAAATATTGCACATGTTTAGCAGATGGCGTAACCATGCTAAAGTAAACAACAGTCAGTGAGGTATCGAAACTGCGTTGTAGACATATTTTTTCGTAAATTGACATAAAATTTACGAAAGCGGAAAAGTTACCATCTAGCGGTAAAATAAAATTCAGAATGTCTTTTAGTATATCGTTCTTATGATCAATTGAGTAAATAGTATTTCCGAATGGTTGCTGCAAATAAGCCTGATGGTGGTCATGAATATCAAGTCTTTGATTTTTAAGACCCAAAGGAGCACGGTAGTTCATTAGAAAATCTAATATATATTGTACGCCATACTTTGGATGGTAACGACGATAACCAAAATTTAGTCGCTTAAATATCAGCATTTCTCTCAATGTTTCACCGCCACCTTTATTAATGATTGACATCAATTGACGTAGGACGTCATTTATACTGACTTTAAAAGAACGAGAAATTTCATGCTTCGTTGTCTGAACGTGCGAGTGAATCTAAAAATATGTTAAATAAAAATCTTTACTTTTAAATGTGCTAAATTCATTTTAGCATTTGGTTCGCTTTACAAACCACTTTTCATAATAATTCAAGGTTTTAGAAATATTTAAATGTTCGCTTAAAGTAAAAACTCGATTTTTAACACTTCGTAACCCTAAAGTATATTAGTCAAAAATGTAATATTAATACTTAATATTACATTATTGACTTATATACTTTACAGTTCTGGGGTCACTACTATAAAACTCATTCTGATCGGAATTAAAAAAATCGTAAACCCGATGAATTTCTTCGGATTCGACAAAATTAGCGTAAACCCGATAATCCCAAATTGCCTTTACTATAAACATTTTTTTTCGAATCGTAAAAATTTTCCGACGAAAATATAAGCGGATTCATGAAAAACGAAAACATATTATCTAGTTCATCCATTGTTTTTTTACATTTTGTTTTGTTTATATTATGGACGTGCAAACTTTCAACTAAACGATACAAAAAAAAAACAAATTTCAAAAAAGAAATGTAAACCCAATATCCTTATCTTAAACCTATCCTTATCTTAAATATACATTATAACTATTTCCAATTATGAATCTTTCTGTGCAACTAGCTAGCACAGTCCTACGTTCATATGCATTAGGAGTTTAAAGACGTTCTTTATCAATTTACAAGGCCAGCTAACGAATGCTTCATTAAATGAATTGTTTCACTATTAAATAGTTATAAGTAATTTTTTCACTGGATTTGCCTTTGTGATATGTCTATATTATAGACATACTACAATGGCAATAATTATGTATAAAATTTCCATAAAATATTTTTTTTTAAGGTATAACAAAGACATGCACACAGAAGCAATTAAACAGTAATTTTAAGGAAGTGACGTTACTGTGTCATGTTAAATAATTTTCAAAACACTAAATCAAAGTTATCCTTTATTGTAATTGTCGCCTGTCTGTGTTTACTCTATACATAATACCATTTCCATATTTAGTATATTACATTTAATGTGCTTTTAACTTTTTTTATCCTAGAAGCAGAGAAAAGATGCCCAAGCAGTTCAAGTGTCATTGAGTTTGTCACAAAAAATTCTTTTGGCAGACTGGATTAAACAATGCAAAGATGTTTTAATTTGAAGATTTGGTGACAAGTCACAGATGGCTCAAAAACAGCAAAGGTTACAAATCTTGAAAAACCAGGCATGGGAGGCTATTTATTCTGAAGCAGTTGCAAATGGACTCCCCATTCCAAACATCTTCTACCTAAGACATGTAATAATTTCTTACATTTCCAAAAGTATTCTAAACCTAGTTTAAAAATTAGATTACCAAATTTTATTCACATTAGATGTTCATTTTGACCAGGATCCATTTTGACCAGACAAAATGTATTGGTCCTGAATGCAACATATTATAAGCCCTTAAAAGGAAGCCTTCGCCACTTCTATTACTCTATAAATAACAATAAATACTAAGGCTCTGCGTATCGTTATCGGTATATCGGTTTGAACCGATATTTTGAACCGATAACGATATAACACGATAACGATATCAAACGATATGAGTTTGTCTATGAAACGATAATATCAGTTTAGTTATCGTTTGAAACAATAAACAAACGATAACTTATCGTTTAAAACGATATTATCGGCTTTTTTTATCGGTTTATTGGAATACATAAAAATAACGAGAATACCGATATTTATCGGTATAATAACGATATTTTTTGCAATATTCCAATTTATTTTTTTTTTTAAATGCCAAATTTTAGTTCAAATATATAATAAATCTTCAAGTCGAGTCAAGATGTCGTTTTGCCTATCTTAACTGGTTTTACAAGTTAATCCTTCCCAATTGTATATATTATCTGGATGTCTAACTTCACAAAAATTCTGTAAAGAAAAAGTGAAGCAACACTGTTCTCCAAATTGACCCCCAGGTTGAAACTCTCCCCACTCCTGATTTTTTTACATTTAATCAATCATATGCATTAGTAAACACAATATATGTTGTCAAAAAAATCTGAACTAAATGCTAAATATGTTACTTCCAAAATTAAAACGCATAATTTTTGGCTTTTTTTCTTCCAAAGTTTTAATAAAGTCAGCCATTATGGTAGTCAAAATAACCCATTAATATATATATAGATTAAAGTACCTTTGATATACTCTCTAGCCAGTGTGTGCGTGTGTGTGTGTGTGTGTGTTTGTGTTTGTGTGTGTGTGTGTATGTGTGTGTGTTTTTATATATATATATATATATATATATATATATATATATATATATATATATATATATATATATATATATATGTATATATATATATATATATATATATATATATATATATATATATATATATATATATATATATATATATATATATATATATATATATATATATATATATTAACACACACACATATTGATATTATATAATATACTTCAGGTAGAATAATGTATTTGATAGAAAGTAATGCATTTCAGGTAAATAGGAGTACTATTAGGCGAATCTCTGATATGTATCCAGACAAATAATTAGCCAGGGTAAAATACTTTAAATGTAGCTGAAAAAATCTGTGGACTCTGCTATTTAAATCTTAGTATAGATTATTTATATTTATGATTTTCTAATTTAAAAATAAGGTTAAGATAAGATCAGTTAAAACATTTTTTCTCTTTATGTTATTTTATAGTTTGATTCAATATAATTTTTATTGTTTTTACTTATTTCAAAAACTGTTATAAAATTCTTACTACTAATTTTAGAGGAGTTTCTTATGATTGTTGCAAAAGTAAAGCAGTAACCAATATAGTAGATATTAGTGAATCACTTGGAGATAAACATGCAGAACAAGTAGCATCTGGATTGTTAAAGCATAAAATGGAGAGTGAAAGCATTGTAAGTGTAGAGCAGTTCAAGATGTCTACAGGTGGAAATCTTCTCTCTGTTACAAGTGGAGTAAATGAAATTAAGTCAAAAAGAAAGAAAGTAAATCATATCTTGTTCCAAAATATTATGGAGCTATCAAATGCATTAGAACTCTCTAAAAATAAAACCAAAAAATCATGTTCTACTTTACACAGGAATCTAACAAGTGCTGTAGAATCGATTATTAATGTTAAAATGAATGAATTGTAGGAAACTCTGAATATCTTTAAATGTTGGTCAAAACTTCTTAAAAGTTATTTTTGTTTTCAATCCAAAAAATCATTATTCTTCCTTTGAAATATATGAAGATTCTGGTGTCAAGCAATGCTATATTCTTGCCATTGTGGAGATGGTCTTAGAGGATAATGGCAATCTCCAAAAATTATTGGTTCTTCTTCAACTTGAAGAAGTAAACTTCAGTATGGCATTTGACCTAAAGTGTGCAAATGGTGTTTTTAGAACTTTGAAGTCACTCTGGTAAATATGCCTGCCTGTATTGTGAAGGAGAATGCTCCCTTGAAGCAGGGAAACTAAGAACGTTGGGCTCCATAGACTTATGTTATGATAAATATGTATATGGTGGAAAAAAAAGATTGAAAATGCAGGAATACAAAAATGTAATAAATCCTCATTTCATTTACTTAAAAGAAGATCAAGAAACTTTTCTTGAACAAATTGTTCCTCCACCTGTTGAAAACACATTACATATTAATGAGAGGGTATTATGGTGTAGGTTTAGATGGAAACAATGATAATTGATTTATGCCCCTATTAGAAATTTTGGAGGAGGATGTGACCTTAACTGCAGCAATCAATATTTTACCAATAATGAATTGCTTGCGTAAGTTTTCATTAGTGAAATCAGCTGTGTTTGGTTTGGAAATGGGTACAGATATTTCTGTTAAAACTCAAGATTTCAAAAGTTCATTTTCTAGTCTTCAACTATTTTACAAAAGATGTATTTAGCTATGACTTGACAGTTTCATGGAAAATACATATTTTAGTGTCACATTCTCACCTTTGTAGATTGCAATAATATTAGCATAGGTAGCTATGAAAAGACTTGGATTATAAAAGAAACATAGGACAAAAAGTTATGGAGAGCTAAAATCTGCTGTGGTAAATTTTAATTTAAACAGGCATTAACTTAAATATCATTTGTGATACAAATGTATTTATATTATGGTTTTTTTGTAAATGAAATAAATAAATATTAATGGATTATTTTGACTACAATAATGGCTGACTTTATTAAAACTTTGGAAGAAAAAAAGCCAAAAATTATGTGTTTTAATTTTGGAAGTAACATATTTAGCACTTAGTTCAGATTTTTTTTGACAACATATATTGTGTTTACTAATGCATATGATTGATTAAATGTAAAAAAATCAGGAGTGGGGAGAGTTTCAACCTGGGGGTCAATTTGGAGAACAGTGTTGCTTCACTTTTTCTTTACAGAATTTTTGTGAAGTTAGACATCCAGATAATATATACAATTGGGAAGGATTAACTTGTAAAACCAGTTAAGATAGGCAAAACGACATCTTGACTCGACTTGAAGATTTATTATATATTTGAACTAAAATTTGGCATTTTAAAAAAAAAATAAATTGGAATATTGTAAAAAATATCGTTATTATACCGATAAATATCGGTATTCTCGTTATTTTTATGTATTCCAATAAACCGATAAAAAAAAGCCGATAATATCGTTTCAAACGATAAGTTATCGTTTGTTTATTGTTTCAAACGATAACTAAACTGATATTATCGTTTCATAGACAAACTCATATCGTTTGATATCGTTATCGTGTCATATCGTTATCGGTTCAAAATAATAACGATACGCAGACCCTTAATAAATACCTTTAAAAAGCATCAAAAAACATCCTAAAAGTTGTTCTAGTAAACTTAGATTGAACACTTCAATTCCATTTATTAAATTTTTTTTTAGCAGAAATTAAAGAAATAATTAAGCTTGCTCTGACCAATGGAATAACTTTATTTGTTGTCTCCTGAAAAGTTTAATTATCTTTATAATCATTTAGTGTAAGTTTGTAGGAGAGAGAAAGTCTGTGGTTATCATATCCTTGATAATTTTAATTTATAAAAAGTATTGTTTTATTATCACCTGTCTATGTTGACCCTTAGATGCCATTTACACATTTTGTGAGTTGGAGAATTTGTGTCATTTTTACAAAAATAAAAATTGCTGGGCATCAGTTTTAGTTACCTGACAATATTTTAATATAGTAAAAATGACCTATTGTTCAAGGTGTAAATGGTTCCTAATATAGACGGTGCAAAATACTGCAATAATGCAATATCATAGTATAGATGTAATCAATGTTGTAAAATGTTACGAACTTAAAATGTATTATTTAACTATGTAGGACTTCTGGGACAACATCAAACAAGTGACTACAAAGAAGGTGACAGATTCTAACAAAAGTAATATGGGGAGTCAAAAGCTAATACTGATGAGCTGGATGAGATTGTTTTTGACATTAGACTCAAATAGTTCTATAGAATATATTACAACTATTCTAGAATTTTAATTCTAGAATAGTTGTAATATATTCTATAGAACTATTTATAGAACTATAAAACTATTTACAGAACTATCAAACTCAGAATTTAAAAATTCTGAGTTTTTATATTCAAATTCAGTGTGTTCTACTGCAATATAAAGAAATCTAGATAAAAGTATTTGTAATTGGCAAAGCAGTTTCTTTCATAATTAGTGACACTAACCTTAATGGCCTCTTTTTTTGCAAATAACATTTAGTGATTAACTTGGTGTTTGATATTTGTGGAGAAATTTATGTGAAAATAGAGTTTGGTATGAAAAAAGTAAGAAATTTATTCGTGCCCAAATTCATATTTTAAATTTCCTACCCACTGTTGATTATCTGTTCTCGAGGTAGACTGAAAAATGAAATGTGGAACTTTTTATTCTAATTTTTTTTAATTTGATTTCTGTTTTTGTATTCAAAACAAGAAACTGTTAAAAAAAAAAAATGCTAGCTCAAATTATCGGATTTACGATTTCCGCTACACAATGATCGCGTAAATTTTTATCGGGTTTTTACGCTTAAATTAGCGGAAATTACGAAAAAATGTGTTTATAGAAAGGGTCTGCGTCTCGTTATTTTTTTAATCGAAGCGAGACGAGACGATCCTAAAAGCCTTTTCCCGATTAGCGATAAAAATCGAGACAATTTTCAATTTTCACTCGAAAATCGGGACGATGCCGAGACGAGACGAGATGTCCCGGACAAAATAGGACCTTTACAATTTCCCGGAATTTACATCTTTTTAACGGGACATAACGAGACATAACGAGACATACTAGTTCATCCTTAATGTGAAATTTAAATAATGAATTTCTGGCACAATTACCATTATTTATTTCAGCTGCTATTATTGATATTGTTATACCATCTACATAAACACAGCTTTATAAACGTTAATGGTAACAACTGAAATCAGGGGGAAAAAATATTCTTGGGATAGTATTTAAATCTTTCCACTAAAATATATCGGAAGAAGGGGATAAATATGTGTCCAAGTTTCTGATCATTTAATATTGTTTACTGCTTAGGTCAGTATTCACTTCTAATGCCAGAGTTTGTTTTACACTCATAATTAAGGGAAAGGTTATCCAAAGTTTCTTTAAGTTTTTTGATCTATAAAACATTTGACTTTTTTTAAAAAGTGTAATTCTTGCAGAGACTAACAATAGAGCATGATATTCAATACCTAGTTCTTTTATTTTTTCTCTTTTCATTTGCTCACTTAGGACCACCCATTGTTTATGGGGTTTTCCAGAACCAAAATGGCTACTTTTATTGGTCATAAGATTTTCTTGAAGCCATTGGTATTTTTTTTCTATAAAAGAATCATCATTTTTACCACATTGTTTTAGTTTTTTTCTTCACTTTTGAAATAAATCTATCTAAAGTAGCATTAATTTATGTTCTATTTGCTAATTTCTTCAGTTTTATTTGATTTCGTCAAGTAAATCCTTCCAAAATCGTAATTTATCCACTCCTAATTCACCTAATTTCGGGATAAGATCTTTTCTTTTTGTTATTGTTGTTTTTAAAATCATTAATATATATCAGAAACATTTTTGAGTACTTTATGTCATTTTTCACTTTACACTGTTTAACATTTTATGTTATAACCTCTTTGACAATTATCACATTACGTTCCCTATCATGTTTAAGTAAATAATATTACTTGTATATTACAGGAAATACTGAAGTTTTTAAGTAATGCTATTTCAAATATCCAGCACTTCTTGAATGGTAAATAATTATTCAAATTAAAACATTTTAACAAATTTCTAAGTAGCATATGATGAAAAAAATATGTTTCTTGAAACTATATTTGATATGTTGAAACAAGTAATACAAGTAAAAAACTCAAATTCAAGAAATACAAATGTCAATGAGTCCATAAAAACCTTGTTTTCCGCCATTTTCATTTATTTTGATATAATAAACCACTGTTAAAAAATGGCGGAAGACAAGGTTTTTATGGGTTCATTGGCATTTGTATTTCTTCAAAAAATTTATAAAGTTATAAGATTATCTTCGAAGTAAATATAGGCTTTAATTTAGATTAAAAGTTCTCCATTTTTACTAAATAAAAATCTCTCATTTTTTAGATTTCTTTGAAAATATTATTAAAATGTTTAACTTCTTTTAACCATAAAATGTAAAATATAAGTTTTATTAAAAAACTGTTTTTACTTTTTAAATAAATGATCATTCTAATTTAATATTATTTAAAAAAGGGCACTATATTTACCAAAAAATTGTGAGGGGTTTAGTGCCATTTTTTTGTTGATGTTTTGAGTCACTGTGCGTCATTTCTGGCTGGCAAAACAAACTTGGTTGGCAAAAAATTTTCTTCACTGTGGAAAGCGCGAGTTAAATATCTAGTCAATATAATTGATCTGTCTCGTAACGTTTCGTAATTATCCGGGACACAGTTCTTAAATTCCGAGAAAAAAATTATATCCCGATTTGTAACTTTATTCCGGGATAATCGTTTCCTTTGTCTCGTTATTTTTTTCCGGGAAATTTCTCGTCTCGTTACGCTTTTCCCGGTTCATTTCGACAAAACGATTCCGAGACGCAGGCCCTTAGTTTATAGCAGCAATCCGCTCATTTCAGCGGGTTTCAGATGAAATTGTCGTGAATTCCGATCGGAATGAGTTTTGTAGTAGTGACCCCTGGTTTGCTTGACTTTTTATATAAAACATCGTTATCTTGGGTTGAAAAATTAATTTGTGGTTAACCAAATAAAACCATATAAAGTAAAAGGAAAATTGGTTTAAAAAAACTTTTAATCTTATCAGGATTATAGCAGATAGCACAATTTCAACAAAGCTACTTGTGATACGCTTACTTTTTGAGCTGTAAACATTTCCCATTCAGGTTCCTCATCTTTTGGCATTTGATTATAAAAATTATTTAGACTCTTCAACGACAGCATCTCATCAAGAGATATATTGTTTAAACCTAAACGAAATGTTAAACAAGCTGTAAAAACGGCAACAAATGAGGTTCATGAAAAGGGCAGGATATAAAAATGTTAAAGAGAGCGCTATGCAAGAAAATCTATAATCATAATTTGATACAAAACGAAATGTTATTTATCCCCTCAAAATCAATAGTGTTTTTTTTTTTTTACTAACTCTTGTATGAAGCTTATCACCAATGATACATTTCTTTTGGTAAGAAAAAACTCTCTGAAGTTATAATAACCAATCAAATAAACAATTAAAATAACCAATCAAATAACCAATCAATAAAAAACTGTTTAAGATGTTAAGTTTAAAAAAACATTTTCTTAAATTTAACTAATATCTGGAATTTTTAACAACATTTTATAAAACAAAATTAATTTTATGTGTAAGTTAAGTTTAAGAAAAAAATTAATGAAAATTTTAGAGAATTTGTGAAATAAACCACAAAATAACAAATAAGGTAAATGATGAAACAAACAATAAAAAAAAATAACCAATGAAATAACCAATAAAATAAACGATGAAGTAACCAATGAAATAAACAATGAAATAACCAATGAAATAACAAATTAATGAAAAATTATTTTTTACTCAATATTTTAATAGCTACCTTTTGATAGAACCATATCAAGTGTTTTAAGTTGCCTTTGTAGCCACACTGTATCTTGAGTGTGTTCACGTATTTTTAATTCCAAAAAATGAAAATGAAGGATTTGCATGTAAGGAGAAATTTTTATAGGGTGTATTGTGATTGCATTATGAACAGCATTAGTTTTCACCATTTTCAACAAGGCGCTAATTCCAGCACGATTATGATAAAATAAAGATTCCATCTATGCAACATAGAAAGCTCAAGTATATACATTAAAATACAGTAGATAAAACAGTTAAGATTCTACAAATCAATTTCTATTTATGAATTTTCAATCAATATGAACAGTGTTCTGTTATAATTTAATTTTAATTACTACTAACACTATAACATACTATAATAAGAGAGGTTTATCAGAAAATCATCACAAGATAAAATGCATCCCAATTATCCTGATTATTACTTAAAAATATATTTACACTGGAGACCTTATATACACTAAATAAGTGAACTTTTGTCTTTTTTGTTCCTAAGCTTTATGCAATACTAAAAATCATAAATAATACCTCTAATGCCCAAGTGCAAGAAATTCCAACAAAGTTATGCATGCATCTTCCCACTTCAACATCTTCATGCTTGGTTTTTAAATGATCAAGGCAAAATCTCACATATGGTATAAGTTTAGAAAGAGCACTGGCAGTAAATAGAAAGCTAGGTCCACCTAAACAATAATTTTCGTTTGTTTTAAAATTCAAAATTTCTTTGTATTTTCCTGATTGTCCAATATATAGATCATCATCGCTGTTTAATCCACTCAAAAATGACTTTAGTTTGTCAATTCGGATGTAAACATCATCATCCCCACGGAGAAACCATTTATACTCATCAATGTAGTTATCATGCATATACTTTAACATCATCATAGATTTCCTCTGCGGAGGATATGAGTCATCAACACCATCCAAATAAACAACTGGCAAATTACTATGTTTAGACTGGCTACTTGCAAAAAAAATGAGCTTTCCATAACCTTTTAAATCTGATCCCCAAGTTTCATAGACAGCTTTTGCTCGACTATCAAGGTATTTTTCAGCAGTCATAATGCCAATAAGAATGAACTTCTTTTTCTTTAGTTTAGTTTTTTCTATTTGCTCCAAACTGATATCAGATGCTATATTTTCTAATCCTCTCTTAGCAATGCAATTGTCATAATGGAATTGTGAGGTATATTTTATTATATGGGTAAATATAGTGCCACCAACAAGTCCAAGCAGAAACTTAAAAAAACTATGAACTTTAAAGAACATCTTATATATAAATTATATCTAAAATAAATATGAACACAAACATTAAAAAAATGTGGAAAAATGTTTCTAAATCTTATAATGTGAATCATTTCAAAGTCATTCACTTGGATGAAAGCAATTGATTGAATGCTGCTCAACTGCAAGAAAAGTGCAATAAAGTCAAAAAATAGGGAAAATAAAATACAAAAACTTCTGAAATATAGGAAAATGGAAAGAAAACAGAATGACCAAGATTGCAGGACTAAATAAAAACACATCATCACTAGCAAGTAGCATCCTTTATACTTTAATGTTCATTCCTAAATTAGTGCAACATATATGCCTTCAATTAATCCAATATGTTAACCTTTCATTCATTGCTATTCAGTTCACATAACTACATAACCTTTAATGTCTTGATTGCAACAATAATTAAAACTTATCAAAAATTCAAGCTTTATAATTCTAACTTTAACAACTTTACAAACTTTTTGTCAGATTCAACCGATTTTAAAAATAAAAAAATACTCTTAGGTTTAAAGGCTAGCAAAAAAAAGGTTGCTCAGCTATAAAAATATGTAAATAAAAAGAAAACCTAACAAAGAGAAGAAGAATATTTATCATGTGGTATTATCTCGTATCAAAATATTTGAGAGGACTTCACAGGACTTCACAGGACTACTGAGAGTTTGAAATAGTCGTACTATAAATAAGCTTATAAATTTACAAATTTTTACATTAACAAGCTAGTTGCACAAAAATTTGACATCTTAAATTTCAAAAATACCATTCCAAATTATAATAAATAATTTATAGATTTTAATTCAAAAACATAATCTTTGATATAAATTTAACAAAAACAAAATTATGCCCAATAATAAATATGTTTGTCACTACATAAATACCATATAAATACGTAAAAATACTTAAAACGTTTGAAGGTAGTTAAACGAATCAGTTTCCATCAAAATAAATGAACTTGATTTTAAGAGTGTGTTTTTTGTATTTAAACAACTTTGAGCTATGAAAACCAGCACCAATAGATCTTATGAGGACCAGCTTAACAGCAGAAAACTTGATAAGTTGAGTTAACTGGTTAAATAACCTTTTTCAGATATAATTTCATAAAGTTTCTTTTGAGAACCATACACCTGGGCTTTTGACGAAAAGCACATTGTTAGCTGTTTTTCAGAAAGGTTTTTGTCACAAATGACTTCATGATATATATGTATTAAACCAGGGTCTACTGCTCGAAAAACAGTATGTTGTTCACTAAGCACATATCTAACAAAGAAAAAAAAATCAATATACATATTACATATTTAAATACAACTTAAAAAATTGACAAGATCTAAATGTAACATAAAAGTCTTTTTTTGAGATTGACAGACCATAGTTTGAATTTATTTTGACATATTTTCACTTTCAATATTTTTTGGTTAACTATTAATATATTTTACCAAAGAATAGAATGCATCATAGTCAGATTTTCTTAGTGTCTTAGCTGTAATTTAAATCTATTTTAAGGAAATAATTCTTTTTTGTAAAAAAAAATTTTTTATAATAACCTGTCATATAAATCCACATCTTCCATTCCCCAACCTTGAATAGTAGTATCTAATCCTCCAATCAAATCAAAATCTGATCTATACTGGCAAGTAATACCAAAGCCAAATTTTCTCCAGAAACCTTCATGTTCAAGATAAGAAAATGAACTGTTTGATTTCTGTTCATTTTTGTATGCAACATCTGGTGAAAATTGACTGAATACCATAGGATAATACACCTGCTTGCCTAATTTAGAGTTCATTCTACAACGTGTTATAAAACCTTCATCAAATTCCAGATCAACATCACAGAAGAACAACAATGAATTCTTTTCAAGCTGTGCAGCACCCATAGTTAATCCTAAGCCCCTCGAGAAAACACCTTCCATTTCTAGCCATCGAAAGTTATACAACGGATATTTTTTTTTCAACTTTGAAATTAAATTTGCATGTTCTGTGGAAGGAGTCCCACTGTTAAAATAAACAACAGTAAGTGTGCTTTCAATACTTTTCTTTAGACAAATATTTTCAAATGTTTTCATAAAATTTACAAATGTAGAAAAACGACCCGATAATGGCAAAATGAAATTGACAATCTCCTTGTGGTTGCTTTCACTAGGGTCAATAGAGTATATAGTATTTCCAAACGGCTGTTGTAAATAAGCATGGTGACGCACATGAACTGTCATTCTTCTACGGTTGCGTCCAATATGGCGATGGTACTTCATGAGAAGATCTAACATATATTGAACACCATATTTTGGATGATAACGTCGATAACCATGGTTAAGCCGTTTGAATTCTAATGTTCTATGTAATACTTTGCGAGCTTCTTTATTTATTATAGACATTGTTTGGCCCAGAACACTATTCATACCATCTTTTAATGGGCTGATCATTCCAATTTCAGGAGAATTTGTATCATATGAGTAAACCTGAAAGAAAAATATATACAAAATTTTTAACAATGTGCAACATGTGTAAATAACAAAGTATAAAAAGATTTTTAGTACAGAAAAAAGATTTTTAAATGATGAAAGTTCTTTTTCGAAGGGAGATAAAAGAAATAGTCTATTCTTCTCGCTTCTTTCCTTCCTTGCTTCTAGCTCTTCTTAAAAATCTATTCATTTGAGACTTTTGTATATGAATTAAGTGTTAACCTTTCTGGTTCATGATTTATCTACTCTTTGATAATTTTATACAGCTGAAGAAATAATGGTTATAAACTAAAGAAGAAAATTTTAAAACTTTTATAACAGTTTTATTCATTACAGGAGCATAGCTTGTGAATCTTACAAATCAACTAAAGCTTCATTTAAGATAAAAAATTGTAGGGGAAAGTTGTCAGAGTAAGTTATTAACAAAGATGCCAAAATAAACTAATTCTTTACCAACATTTTAAATTACCTTGCCAGGAAAATCAATTTAATAAAGGAAAATTTTATATAAAAAATCTGTAAGACAATTCTGCACCCACTTAAATCAATATTTTAAATAAAATTTCTACTGTTCAAACTTTTTTGGTTAGATTAAAACTTAAAAACTCCTATTATAATGCAACAATTATCTTAGACAATGTCAGTTATTAAAATAAATTCCTATTATAATGCAACAATTATCTTGGACGTCAGTTATTATAATGCAACAGTTACCTTGGACGTCAGTTATTATAATGCAACAATTATCTTAGAAAATGTCAGTTATTACAATAAATTCCTATTATAATGCAACAATTACTTTGGACGTCAGTTATTATAATGCAACAGTTATCTTGGACGTCAGTTATTATAATGCCACAATTACCTTGGACGTCAGTTATTATAATGCAACAGTTATCTTGGACAATGTCAGTTATTACAATAAAGGACTAAACATTTAAGGCTAAAAAAAAATATGTTTAAAAAAAAAATCTTTACTTTTAAATGTATTCTCTCTCAAATAAAAAAAAAAAAGATATTTATAAATGATAAAATGATATTATCTAAAAAATTAGACTTTTACTGACAAGTGGTGGGTTAATTGTCACTGCAGAGTAACTCTTTAAAGTGAACATCTAAGCAAAGTTACAATTTGCAGAAACATCTCATGATCAAGCCATTATTGCAATTTTATATCCTGACTTTCTTACTATAGGTTATTAGCTTTTAAAACTTTATTACTACAGGTTATTAGCTTTTAAAACTAAGCAAACAACCAAAACTAATCCTTGTAAGATCAAGGGAAACTGCTGAAATCAACTCTTGAGATCCAGAATATCCTATGTTTGAGTAATTATGAATACAGTTGATAAAACAGTTAAGATTCTACAAATCAATTTCTATTTATGAATTTTCAATGAGAACATGAACAGTGTTCTTTTGTAATTTAATTATAATTATTACTAATAATTCATTTGTAGATTTGTGATAACAAAATATTAAAAAAATTTATTACAAATACTTTTTAGAAATTAAAATTATTGTACCTATATTATTCCATAAAATAACAATATGAGTATATGTGAAATTCATCGTTGTATGAAATACATATTTATGAATAGTAATCAGGATGATCTGGAGAAACAGAGAGGGATCAAGTTTATCAGAAAATCATCACAAGATAAAATGCATCCCAATTATCCAGATTATTATTTAAAAATATATTTACACAGGAGAACTTATATAACTAAACACTAATTTAATATCTAATGCAAAAACAAAAATTTTACTGCAGTAAATGAATTATTTACATATGTTATATCTATATGTTAACTGAAAATAAATTGAAACCTTTCTAGGTGTGAACATCTCCCAAACAGGTGATTCTTCGCTTGACATTTGATTGTGGAAATTTTTTAAATCACTTAAGGAAACAATCTCTTCCTCTGGCATTTTCTCCAAACCTATATATAATACAAGATAATACCACAATAATGTAATAGTGTAATAGGAACATGCTATTAATGTTATTAAGATAATCAAATATTGAGTTTATTAACAGCAAATTTTTTCTCTGATGTTTTTCTCTTTGATGTTACTATACCTTAAATCTAATGCTCTATTTAAAATATAATCACTTATGTCATTTGTAACAGCTGATTAAACTTGATTTTTGTTTCCTAGGATACTTTTATTCCATTTTTATGTAAGTCATTGTGCTGCTTAGATAGTGGATATAAAAATACATGTTAAGCAATAAGTTTCATGTAAGTTTGAGTACCAAAGCCAGCAAAATTAATGGGTATTTGAAATTTTCAGCTTTTTCATTCACTTTGAGGAAAATTACAACTTAATGTAGGCACCACCAGCTTCTGAATAATTATTTTCTTTTTATTTATCAGACAATTAAATTTTTATTTTTTATTTGCTTATACTTTATTTACTTACTCTAACCAAGTTTTAAATTTTAAAAGCATAAAATGTTAGGTATACTTAGCGATGATTGCTTAACACGCTTAACATGTTGTGTGGATCATGTAAAAATGTGACAATATAAATGAAATACTACATCACTTGAAAATTTACTTTGAATGCTATAATTAAAGTTATATAAAATTGATTTTCTTTTACAATTAAAAAGGAACTTACACCATACAGTACTAAACTGAATTTATACTAAAATGAAAATTTGATGAAAGTTTAAAAAAGAATGATTTCAAAAAAAGAGACATCAAATTCTCTATGGATTTTTTTAATCCACTCAACAGGTTTGTCCCTTTCATGGATACTGAATTAAGAATCATTGACTTTAGAGAAGACTATAAAAAATACCAAGAATCAGGTGGAAAAAATTTGTGGAATTCAATGACTGTGTTAATCTTTCTTAACTTTCTGGCAATGATGATGCATTGACAGTTGACCTACAACAGAATTAAAATTAATGGAAGTTCCACAAACTGAAAAACCCCTAAAAAACCTAAGAGCAGGGGACTCAATGAACTAGACACATCTTTAAAAGTATTGCAGTGCATGAATATTTGAAAAACATCTAATATATGTAATGTCTAAAGTCCAGACTGGACTTTATACTATATATATATATATATATATATATATATATATATATATATATATATATATATATATATATATATATATATATATATATATATATATATATATATATATATATATATATATATATATATATATATATATATATATAGGGCTACCATATGAAATTTTGGAAAAATCAGGACATCATGTTTTTTTTAACCTGTCAAATCAGGACAAATATAAATAAGCAGAAAGTCTAAATCAGGACAAAAGCTCGTCAAACTAAAAGTGAAAATGACAAAAAATACAACATTAAAAACCAGCTTTATTTTACATTTTTATAATGACTACAAGAATTATTTCTTTTCTTTGCTTTTAAACCAGTCATATTTTTCACTAGAGTGTACTTTTTTCAGGAACAACTGGTCATTTTTTATCTTTTCATAGAACTGTGAGCAATTGAGATCAATATTTAACTTATAAAAAAGCAAACTTTTCACAGTAGAAACTAGCAAAGAACCTCTTTCAGGAGACCAAATATTGTTCATCATTGAAAACACCCTTTCCACAGCAGCTGAAGTTCCAGGAAGACTGAAAATGTATTCCAACACCAGTGAAAAATATGCTACTGAAATGCCCTTTTCTCCAAAATGTTTCATCATCAGGACCCATTTTTCTTCACAACTCATATCATCAGATTTCCAAGTTTCAGAATTAGTTGACAAGTATGCCTTGACCAAAACAACTTCATCAAATAGTTCATCAGTATTTATTGCTGTATGTCCAATTTTTCGGTTAATATTTTCTGCAGCTTCTTCTAACTCTGGAAATATTATTGCACTGTTTTGAATCCACATGAACTTTTCAGCATCAGCAAAGCTATCTTTCCAAAGGTCAATATAAGAAAGACATCTCTTGTAAAAACCAGTAAATTCTTTTTTGACAGCAATTTTGTCAATAATTCCGTCTTCTAATAGTTTTGCAAGTATCTTTTTAGCTTCCAGTGAAATAAACTTATTCTCAAATCTCTCCTTCAGATTATTCTGCAATACTTTTATCTCATTAACAATATCACATGCATTTGCTCTTGTTTTTTCAATTCTCAGAATTGTTTTGTTGAATGTCTGAAGCTGACCATGAACAAACCAAAGATACATTTCACCAAGTTCATCGCTAAAGAACTTACTAATTATCACTGGAGATTGCTCTTGAGAACAGAAGAAAGATTTTAGTCCCGCAAAGATTTCCAAAATTCTCTGAACTGCGGGTAGTAAAGAAAGGAATCTTGTGCTTCCATGCTGCAAAACTCTCTTGTAGTGAACATCAGCAAACTCGCAGAATTCTTGCAGTTGAGTAACTCTGACAGTGTAGATGTGAAAATATTTGTAAATTTTCACCACAAGAGCTTCAACATCAATTGGTCAAACATCGACAGCTGTTTGAATGCAGTTGTGAACTATGTGAGCTCCACAGCCAATCCCAACAATCTCTCGACCAAGAAACTTTTTCAGCCGACTGTAAACATTGTTTTGTCCTCATCTTTTCACTCCACCAAAGTTTGTGCTGCAGTTGTCACCACAGAATCCAATCACTTTCCTTGATAAATCATGGCTATTGATGGCAGATTGCAGAGCATTGCATAAAATTTCTGATGTTTCACCAGGTACATTTTGAAATTCCAGTAATTTAACTTTTACTCCTTGATCAGGCACAAAATATCTAACAAGGACAGGAAAAAGTTTCAGTTCATTTCAGTTAGATGTATCAGTTGCAATGGTGATGAAAGTAGCTTTCTTCAACTCCTCCTTAATTTCTTCAGAAATCATTGGTAGAATAACATTGAGAATAATAGCCTCACATTTTTTTTCTTGCAAGTCCAAACTTTGGTTCAAAAAGTTTTGAAATTAATTTGGTAGAGCAATCAGCAGTTTTGAAGCTCAAATCATGAATTGCAGTGTGAAAAGCAAAAGTAGCTTCCTTTGCTGCCAGAACTAGATCTTTATCACTTAAACTATCAGTCTTAAAGAACAATGTTATTGATGCAGAACTTGCTGATGCTTTCAAAGCATTTTTGTGTCTCTCCGTTGTTAAATGCTTGGTGATGTCTGTCCTTCCGCCATTTGCAACAGAAAATTCAGTCAAACAATATTCGAATTTAACTTTTTCACCACTTTCATAAACTTTCTTCAGAAAAGGAAATTCATTCTTCAGAGTTTCATTAAAATGGCACTTTCTTTTCGACATTTTGACTTTAATAAGGGATTTTTTTTTACTTTAAGTTAAAGTAAAAGTTTAACACTAAAAAACCCTCTGTCACGAAGTAGAAACTTCGTAAAAGTGGAAAGTATCAATCCAGCAAAAACAAAAGTAAAGTACTGCCTTATCATGTCTGCTACCACTGCCATTTCTGCCAGCACTGCCTAAAATTGGAAGAAAATAGTAAAAATTGAATGGAGAAGTTGGAGTTGCCAAGTCAACATTTTTCTCTTTGATTTATTTTTTAGTTTTTGTCAAAATGATATTTTTTTCTTTTTTGTTATGGTTTTTTAAAATCAGGACATTTTGGCACCTGATCAGGACAGTCAGGACAGACCCTTCAAATCAGGACAGTCCTGATGAAAATCAGGACTATGGTAGCCCTATATATATACATATATATATATATATATATATATATATATATATATATATATATATATATATATATATATATATATATATACACTACCGTGCAAAAGTCTCCGCTCATGTGTAATATTTGCAAGGAACAGTAAATGCAATACATTTTAGGATGATTTTAAATATATAAAAAGAATAAAATGTTAATATAAAAAGTTGATGAGGCTAAATCATAATTTTGCATACTTTTTCCTTTTCTTTTTGTTTCAAATAATTTTGTTTACCTTTGTTTTGTTGAGTTCTGCTGCTAAAAACATGGCAGAAATTTTTCTATATGAATAACCTTTTTCACGTAAAATACATATAAAGTTCTTCAGTATTCTTTATTAAATTTAAAACTGCACAAAAGTTTTAACCAAAATATTTTTTGTAAGCTTAGGTTTGACAGTAGCATGATACTTTCCGGCATGGTAAGGATGTTTTCAGTAATTTTAATTGGTTGCTTTTAATAGACTTATGTTTATATTTATACTTGAAAATGGCATTAGTGTGCGCATTTAATGTCTTGAATTTAATAAAGAATTTGAGAAATGGTGAAAGTAAAGAAAGAATATTGTGAAGAACTTCGTGGCAAAATATGTATTTTACGTGAAGAAGGTTATTCATATAGAAAAATTGCTTCCAGGTTAAAAATATCTGAATCAGGTGTGAGATATGCTCTACAACGATTGCATGATATTGGTTCCAACAGTGACAGATCACGTTCTGGAAGACCAAGAGTTACATCACGGCAAGAAGATATGTTTATTGTTGTGTCCAGCAAAAGAAATAGAAAAATTCCAGCCACAATTTTAACAGCAGAACTCAACAAAACAAGGGTAAAGCCAGTATCAACTGATACTGTAAAAAGAAGACTAAGATCAGTCAACTTAATTGGACGCATTGCTGCACGTAAACCTTTGTTGAGGGCAGTAAATAAGAAGAAAAGATTGGAATGGGCAAAAATGCATAAAAATTGGGGATTAGAAGATTGGAAGAAAGTTCTATGGACAGACGAGAGTAGGTTTGAACTTTTTGGTACCCGACGTCGCGTGCATGTTAGGCGTTTACCTAATGAAAGAGTGCTTCCTCAATGTATACAAAGTACTGTAAAACATGGAGGTGGTAATATTATGCTTTGGGGATGTTTTGGCAATGGGTTAACTGGAGATTTAGTTAAAATCACATCTACCATGGATAAACACATGTACCATAATATTTTGGTTAAGCACGCGATTCCATCTGGTATTCGTATAATTGGGAAAGGATTCATCATGCAGCAGGACAACGATCCAAAACATGCATCTGGATTATGCAAAAATTATTTGAAACTAAAAGAAAGGGGAAAAGTTTGCAAAATTATGACTTGGCCTCCTCAATCACCAGATCTATCACCCATCGAAAAGTTGTGGGATGAACTGGATCGGAAGATCAGAGAAGCAGGTGAAACATCTTTTATTAATCAGCAAATGCTATGGGAACGTTTGCAAAAAGCTTGGAATGAGATAACAGCGGAAACCATGAATAAATTATTAGCCCGAATGCCAAGATTATGCGCTGCTGTTATACGCTCCAAGGGGTCTCATATTGATGAAAATAAAATTTAACATTTACAACTTAGTAACATTTTCTTGATTTTATATATTTAAAATCATCCTAAAATGTATTGTATTTACTGTCTAACTCATTGTTTAATAAACAATTAAAAATAAACGCAATTTTCTTGCAAACTTTTGTTACTTTATTGAAATATTACAAATGAGCGGAGACTTTTGAACGGTAGTGTATGTATATATATATATATATATATATATATATATATATATATATATGTATATATATATACACCTTATTGAATAAGAAGAACGAATTGGTTTCAAAATGCAGGCATAGAAATAAATTTCTTCTTTCGAAATTTGATACTGGTGACTAGGCCTATATTATTTCTTTCTTTTCTTTTCTTTTTTCTTTCTTTTCTTTTCTTTTCTTTTCTTTTCTTTTCTTTTCTTTTCTTTTCTTTTCTTTTCTTTTCTTTTCTTTTCTTTTCTTTTCTTTTCTTTTCTTTTCTTTTCTTTTCTTTTCTTTTCTTTTCTTTTCTTTTCTTTTCTTTTCTTTTCTTTTCTTTTCTTTTCTTTTCTTTTCTTTTCTTTTCTTTTCTTTTCTTTTCTTTTCTTTTCTTTTCTTTTCTTTTCTTTTCTTTTCTTTTCTTTTCTTTTCTTTTCTTTTCTTTTCTTTTCTTTTCTTTTCTTTTCTTTTCTTTTCTTTTCTTTTCTTTTCTTTTCTTTTCTTTTCTTTTCTTTTCTTTTCTTTTCTTTTCTTTTCTTTTCTTTTCTTTTCTTTTCTTTTCTTTTCTTTTCTTTTCTTTTCTTTTCTTTTCTTTTCTTTTCTTTTCTTTTCTTTTCTTTTCTTTTCTTTTCTTTTCTTTTCTTTTCTTTTCTTTTCTTTCTTTCTTTCTTTCTTTCTTTTCGTTCTTTTCTTTCTTTCTTTTCTTTTTCTTTTTCTTTTTCTTTTTCTTTTTCTTTTTCTTTTTCTTTTTCTTTTTCTTTTTCTTTTTCTTTTTCTTTTTCTTTTTCTTTTCTTTTCTTTCCTTTCTTTTCTTTCTTTTCTTTTCTTTATTTCTCTATTGCTTTTTATTCATTTCTTTACTTCTTTATTCCTTTCTTTCTTTCTTTCTTTCTTTTCCTCCTCTTTTTCCTAATATGACGTCAGAGCACACGATACAGTATTTTTTGCAATTTGTAACGGTTTTTATAGATTTTTGATTTGTATTTCATGGCTGATGATTGCCGCTAGGCATGAAACTTTAAGTACCATACATAGTTGTTGTTTCTTCGTTTTATATATTTATATATATATATATATATATATATATATATATATATATATATATATATATATATATATATATATATATATATATATATATATTCCAAACATTTTAGGACCTCTGGTTGAGGCATTTAGGCTTCAGAACATTTTTAGTAGAGTCAGGATAAATGATCACTTTAACAATAGAGACTGGTAGATGATGCCTTTAACTAAACGAAGTTTGGGATAACTTTAGATGTCTCAAGCTTCTTCTAGGAAGAGAACTCTAGACATTTTCATTGTGGCTATGTAAATTATTACTCAAAATATGTTGTTAATGTTTGCAGTGATGACATTTCATTAATCTAGCATTAATAGCAGATGGACAAAAAAAAAAAGGAACTTGATTTTATTATTTTTCTTACAATTTAAACAATATAAAATTTGGTTCAAAATTTGTATTGTTAAATAACATTTAAAATTCACTAAAGTATGGCTCTAAAATTTTAGATTCATAGATTAATTGCAACTTTAAAGGAAAAGCAAAAATGTTGATTGCAAATTTCTATAAAATTTCAATAGTAGATAAACAAACTAACTTAAAATGTCCCTTTATTAAAAACAATATAATAAGTGCTATTACTTCACCAATTGATTGGTGTTTAAATCATTAAAAATTATTGAGAAATGACAAAATTATGATATCAGACTGAAACATTGGATCAGCAATTCCCTTTTTGGCACTGTAAGTGACACTACTTTGATGTTTAATAACTTTTGAATTGCTCAACAGATTTGGATGAAAGATATGTCAAAATGTGTTTTAACAAGTTCTACAAGTTGACCCTAACCCTAACAGTTGCTTACATACTTAAAATGAAGACAAAAAATGCCAAAAATAGGTTTTCATTTACAGTTGAAAGCATTTCATTCATGTCTAACGAGTTTCATAAATGTTTTTATAACAAATATGTGAATATACATGACATGTATGTTTTATCATAAAAATAGATTCCAGTTTACAAGACTTGCTCTTATATTATTCCAATCTCTCGTTTATCAAAATACAAAAGTTATGTCTAACATGAATATTTTCATTTTGTTTCTAGAGGGGTGTGAAAAGTTCATGTAATGAGACATTTCAAATGAAATATAAACTCCAACTTTCAGACACTTTTTCTGGATGAATTTTCAAGCATTTTATATGAGGACAATAATGTTTAACAATACAGAGAAAATAATGCTTACAGATACAGAATTAGTAATTTAAACTTTCTATATAAAAGCTGTTTTTGGTTAAAATTAACTAGTTAAAAAAAAACCTTCCACTTCATTTATTTTGAAAATTTTGTTTTTAGTAACAATTCATTTTTATTTGTTAGGAAAATCATTAGTACTCACTATTGTTTAGAACTTCTTAAAACCCAAGTCTTAAAAGTCAAATATTAAATTGTTGAGCTATAATACTTTTAGCTTTTTTGACAAACTTGTCAGTAGCTTTCTTTATTATATACTTTTATATCCTTTTCAACTCAGATTACAAAGTTGCTATTTTTCTGCTTTATCTATAAAAAGGACACCATGATTTAACTTAAATTTTTCTATTTTCTGTCAAAGAATTGTAGTAAGTTTCTTACAGAACTTTTCAACATGATTTAGTTATGTGAATGAATTCCATTAAGTAGCATTAAAAATGTTTGTTTAAAAATTTGTTTAACAATTTTTTTGTTTAGTTTTATTTGACTTTTGATTTATATTTCCAGCTTTATAAAGTCAATTTTAAAAAGATCATTTAAACCAGGACATTATGAAGTCTTTTTACTTAATTTCTAAAAAGAAAAAAAACCACCTTTTTCAAGTATTGAGTCAAGAGAAACAAGCCGTCTTTGCAGTTGTATAGTACCATATGTATGTTCCCGTATTTTTAGTTCCATGAAATGCAAATGAAGTCTGTGCATGTATGGAGATTGTTTAACAGGATGAAGTGTTACAGCATCACGAACAGCTTTGGTGTCAAGATTTTGAGTAAATGCAAGTTCACCAGAACGATTATGATAAAACAATGACTGCATCTGCAGGAGAAACATAAATAATGTACACAACATAAATTATGCAATGTCTCATGTATAAATTTAAAGTTGAAATTTAACAATAAATACACTTAAAATACTTTGCTTTACCTCAAATGCCCATGTACATGACACACCAACAAAATTTTTAATGCACCTTCCTACTTCAACATCTTCATGAGTTGTTACTAAATGATTTAAGCAATGTTCAAAGTGTGGAGTAACTTTAGAAAGAGCACTAGCACTAATTACAACACTAGGTCCACCCATGCAATAATTGTTTCCAGCTCCAAGACCTAATGATTCTTTTTCGATCTTAGTACCTGTTCCTGCTTGACCTATGTAGAGGTCATCACTACTATTAAGTGTACGTAAGAAGTTTTGTAGCTTGTCTATCCGGATGTAAACATCATCATCCCCACGGACAAACCATTCATACTCATCAATGTAGTTATCATGCATATACTTTAACATCATCATAGATTTCCTCTGTGGAGGATATGAGTCATCAACACCATCCAAGGAAACAACTGGTAAATCACTACGCTTGGTCTGGCTACTTGCAAAAAACATTAACTTTCCATAACCTTTTAAGTCTGATCCCCAAGTTTCATAGACAGCTTTTGCTCGACTGTCTAGGTATTTTTCAGCAGTCATAACTCCAATAAAAATAAATTTTTTTTTCTTAAGTTTTGCTTCAAAATGTTCTGCATCACTGCTCATGAAACCACTTTCAAAACTTTGTTTTGAAAAACACTGAGAATGTTTATGCGATAGATATTTTAAGAACTGTGGTAGAACTGCTCCCATTATAAGACCAAGTAACACCATCAGCAGACTTCGAATATTAAGTCGAGTCATTCTTCATAAACTACTGAACAATCATACCCATTGTTATCTTTTGTATGGACCCATAACTTTTTTTACCTAAATACACAACTTACTAGTAAAATATAAGCAGTATATGTTTTAACAATAAATAACTTATAAGTAGATAATATAGCAGTAATGATAGCATGATAATATGAAAAATGTAAATTTATTGCAATAAAAAAGAGTACTGAAGATTACAATAACTAAATACTTTTTTCCAAAGTCAAAATTCTTATATGAGTTAAAATATATCATTCAAAAAAACACTCAGATATGCTACTCAAAGAAAAAAATAATCAGTCAATTATCTAATTGTTCTCCCCAAAAAAAATTTTTATCTAAAATATTAGACATAAACCATTAAGAAAGAAGACAAAAAAAATTGTTTTCTTTTATTTATAGCTACTTACTTTTAATAAAATTGAAAATTAGCCAATGATGAGGATAAAAAGGAAATTAAACAAAAAAAAATTTAAGAATACTTTTTTAGATTAAAATAAAACCCCCTTTTTTAAAGTACAGAGTTTTATTAATATAGAAAACAAAACATTGCCACAAGTTAACTATATATATACTAAAAAAAAAATCTTAAATTAATAATAATTTAGTTTAAATAACAATAACTGTGAAATACAATAATAACAATGATAATTACAGTTATTACAATACTAACAACTTCATTATTATCAATAGTAATAACAAATATGAAATTGAAAAATTGTTATTGCTTTTTTTTTTTTTGAGATATCTTAAAATACTTGAAAGTTGAAAAAGAATTAAGTTGATTTAAAAAACAGAGCAGTTTCCATAACAAGCAGTTGCACTACCATCAGGAACTCTAGATGTAAGTCCAATACTGCTTTTATTTTCTTTTTCCCAGAGCCCTGGTGTTTGCAATATTTTCTCAACAAGTTCTTCAAAAGCACATTCCACGCCATCTTTAGTTTTTGCACTGGCTTCAATAAAAAGCATAGAATGGCGCCTGGCAAACTGTAAGCCCTCCTGTCTTGTTACTTGGCGTCCTGGTTTATCAATTTTATTTCCAACAAGCATTTTGATAACATCTTGCTTAGTAGCATATGTTTCACATTCATTCAACCAATCATTAAGTTTATCAAAAGTCTGTCTAACAGATACATCATAAACTAAAATTACACCTTGTGCACCACGGTAATAACTTGGAGTTAAGGTCCGAAATCTTTCCTGCCCAGCTGTATCCCATAGAGCTAATTTCATGCGATTTCCATCAACTTCAATAGTTTTAACTTTAAAATCAACACCAATTGTAGCACCAATATCTTGATCAAAAGTATCATCAGTAAAGCGAATCAGTAATGATGATTTTCCTACACCACTTTCACCAATTATTAGGATTTTTAATGTAGTTAATATATCAGTATCCATTATAACTTTTATACTTCAATGTTCTTAATCTAAAATATATATATAATATCTTTAGATTATTGAAAGAAAGAGCTAATGTTTTAGATTCTTTACCTATCTAATGTGTAAGGTTGTCAGTATAAATTGACAAGAAGAGTTTTCTACTATATTCTAATGTAAAAACCTTCCATGTTTATGTGACTATCCGGTATCTGTCTACAAGTGTTATGTTCCAAATAGACTTTTAAAAAATGCAAACAGTTTGACGGCATTTAAAAAATCAAATGATTTTATTTTCTTTATCTTTTTGAATGAAGCTTAAATTTCTAACTCTACACATGAGCTTTTAATAACTATTTTAAAGTAATAAAATTAAAACGTAAATAAACACTACGCAACAATCGCGACATGTTTATTTTTCGTCACAAAAGCAAATGAGATACTTTGATTTAATACCTTAAAATCCCGTAGGTCAAATAGGATCCTCAACACGGGAAGTATTTCAGTGTCCTATAGGTAAAGGTCATTGTGGCATACAAGTCACTTTTTTACAGGAGAGCAAATAAAGGTTTTCCTTATTTATAACCTGATCTTCAAAGTTTAAATCTCCGTAATAATAAGAGGACAATAATGAGGACAAAGTGCTATGTATAACGGTACACTTCGTACCATTGGCAAAATCATAAAAATATTTTAAAAAAGTTATTTCGATATAATTGGACTTAGTGTTGTGTACTTTCTGAAACTGATTTATTTTTTATTTTTAATTGTAAGACTTCCCAATGATTTTGATTTTTTTTTTTTAAACACCGATGGTAAAAATATTTTCATTTTCAATAAACATCCAAATATTCAAATAATAATAATAATAATAATAATAATAATAATAATAATAATAATAATAATAATAATAATAATAAAAATAAAAATAATAATAATAACAATAATAATAATATTAATTAAAGATTTATTTTTTTTACATATATTATAATTTAATATATTGTAATATATATTATATTTATATATCTAATAAATTGTAATATATTACAATTTATTAGACAATTTTGATTTTATAACAAACAAAATTGAAACTGGTAACAATATTGATATAAAATTTTTGGACTTTGCTAAAGCGTTTGATTCAGTTTCTTTATCGAAATTATGCTGCAAGCTATATGGTTATGGTTTTCAATCCTATATCCTACAATGGTGTAAATCATTTCTTAGTAATAGAAAACAACGAGTAGTTCTTGGTGAGTTTGTTTCAGATTAGCAGGTAGTCACAAGTGGAGTTCCCCAAGGTTCTGTCCTCGGTCCACTTCTGTTTATCATATTCATAAATGACTTAAAAGTAAACATACTAAATAAATTAGAATTATTTGCCGATGATACAAAAATAATGTCAGTAGTTAATAATGATAGTAACGCCAACGCTCTTCAAGAAGACTTAAATAAGTTAATTGATTGGTCGAATAAGTCGTCTATTAAATTCAACAGAGAAAAGTGTAAAACAATGCACATTGGCAATTTGAATCCTCGATTTAGTTACAAACTAGGAGATCACATTTTGCAAAAAACCGAAGTTAAAAGAGATTTAGGTGTGATAATATCAAATGACCTTAAATGGGAAAATCATGTTATCAGTGTAGCAAATAAGGCAAATCGAACATTGGGTTTTTTAAAACACGGATTCAAATACCTTGATGTTTCCATATTAAAATTGTTATACAAGTCAACTATTAGGCCGCAGCTTGAATATGCAGCATCTGTATGGAGCCCATATTGTGCTAAAGATTTTAAGAGACTCGAAAATGTACAGCGTAGATCGACAAGGATTGAATCACTGAATGGTATTTGTTATGAAGAAAGGAGAAAAATATTGGGTTTACCAACCTTACAAAAAAGGAGAAGAAGAGGCGACTTAATAGAGATGTTTAAAATATTAAATTCAGCTGATTATATTAGATTTGAAGAGTCTTTGAGTTTTTATAACAGCATGTCCAGATATCGTCATAATAAAAGACTTCATCGACAATATACTAAGAAATTATGCAGGTATTATTATTTAACAGAGTGGTCGACGATTGGAATTTACTGTCACAGGATGCTATCGATTCTGCAAACAAAAACACGTTCAAAAAGAAAATAGACAAAATTTTGAACTTTTGATACCAAACTCTATTTACGAACTTTTATTTTAATTACGAAATTTTACATTTAACGGCTGTTACAGTCAAAACTCTACGTAGTTTTGACTCACCAAACTTAAATAGTTTGTACAGCAAATTTTATATTATATTATTATATTATATAATAATAATAATAATAATAGTAATAATAATAATAATAATAATAATAATAATAATAATAATAATAATTGAAGTAATAATAATAATAATAATAATAATAACAATAGTAATAATAATGATAATAATAATAATAATAACAATAATAATAATAATGATAACAACAATAATAATAATATAAATAATAACAATAGAATAAACAGATGTGCGACATTCAGTTTAAGTGCCTTAACCCTACGGCATTATTTTCAGTCTGTAAGATATTCATTCAGCTTTAGTCTTAACAATATGGCTTTATTGAACAAGATTTCAGCTAAACGCAAATAAATCTATACTTCGGCTCAACTCATAACGTCGATTCACTTGTTTACAGTCTTCATTTTAGTAGCGACTTAATTTATTATTTTTTAACTCTAAAGCGTTAGCCAAAGATGGCTTAGTTAAACTGTAAAGTATTTGATGAATTGCAACATTTCTTTTTTTAAATTTTATTTTAAATTTAACCACGGCAAATGCTGTGAAAACTAAAATAGCAACAAGAAAAAGGAGACTGCTTATGAGTGGAGTTTCAAATGCAATTATCTCTCTGCTTATGTTTTGCAACTTTGTAAAAAATTTCAATTGTTTGATTGATTATAAACAATTCAAGCTTAAAATTTAAACTACGTCTAATTTAAGCTCAGCATTCAAACTACCTCTCAATTGTTTTTTCTGTGACGTAAAAATCTGCCGGGAGAAACCGCTATTTATTTTTCCACTCTTCTTGGTCCCACACACACTTATTTAAGTCTCTTTTCCCACAAATTTAAAATGGATCTCTTAAAACCGACAATGGTGGCATAAAGAAGTAAACCTACGAACAATTGCTAATAAACTTAAAAAGATTTTAGATGAATTCACTAGAAATAATGATTAATAGATGATAGAGCATGAATGCATGAAATTTTGCTCTCAATATCAGTCAGTTTGTTTGCATCTCAATATCAGTCACTCTTCCTGCGCAAAATCCACCAGCTAATCAAATTATAATGGATAGTAATTATCAAATAATAAAATGATGTAGGATAATTTTATATGCACCTGTCATTATAAATGTTAAATTTGCAGCCCTTAAAATGTTCACTTTGTGAGGCAAACGAATTTTATACAAAAACATTTTTTTCATTCAAAAACTCTCAATTTCTCAAAACTTGATTACTGGCACAAGGAACAATCCTCTCGATGGACGATTTATGTTCGAAATGTTAAACTTTAAAACAGTTTATTCAAATTTTATTCAAATTTTACCATGAATTTTCATAATTCATCCAAATTAAAATTTGAAATTTAGCAGAATTAGAAACATCAACAATTTTGCTAGATTAAAAAACACTATAACAAGAACATAAAACAAACACGTCTTTTTCTTCGATAAAAATGCAATTTAGAACTCAGCAGGTAAAGAGAATTTTTACAAATAGGTGTTCAATAACTTCTATTTGATTTGTGGCACTGGATAAACTAATTAGATACTTAGTGAAACTAATTAGACCTTTATGAAATTATTTCCGAAACGAGAAGGAATAATTAAATAAAATTTATAATTTACTTATAATTTATAATTTATTTTAATAAGAAATATCAAAAAGTTTCATAAACTTAACTTTTTCCTATTTCTAAAAAGTAAAAAATAAATAAATAAAAATTATTTAAAGTGAATATTTATAGAGTTTTAAACCTTACTATATTACATTTAAAACAAGATAAAAAATTTTTCAGAAATGCTAATTAAAGTACAGATCAAATGTCTGAAATCATCCTTACTTATTTGTTGATTGACAATAAATAAAAAAGTTTAAATTTAATTTAGAATGTTTTTTTATATAATTATAAAATCTTCATTGAATAAAAAAAACAAACAAACTAAATATTTCAAACAAAACATATTTGAACGCTGTTAATATCAAAGCTGTAGGTATCTTCAAAAAAATTTACTTTTCGTGATATGGTGCAGCCCAAAATAAAGAAACTCTTGTATGTTGAACTTATCTAATTGGATGTCTCTTTTAAGCTAATAAACCTTCTGCCAGAAAACAAACTCCTAAGGCAAAAATATAGTGAAATAGATCAACATTTTTAAAACCTTGAATGCCACGCCCTTGGTCATTAACCAAAACTGAGAGGACAACGCATCCACATCCAGCCAAGCCATAAACATTAAGCTGACCCTGAAATTCCATGAACAAAGATGATACAATAATAAACATAATAGCTAATGAAGCACAGAAATCTCGAACTGGCAAGCGAAGTACTGAGATACAATGAAGTAAAGTGGATAAAATTGAAAGTACTAAGAAGAACCAGCATAAGTTTTGCCAATCTGTTCTTTGAGTATATGCAGCAGCTAACATTGGCATACCTAATAAATAATAATGTTTTGTCTATTTCTGAATATAATTCATAAATAAACTTTTTTTATCTTTTACAAATTGTTAAGTATAGCTCATGCAATTTTACTAATTAATAATAAAAGTACGTGATCAATTCATTAAATAAATCTGTTTAAGAAAAAACTGGATAATTCATACATATAACAAATGATATTTATAAAAAAAGAATAATCCAGGTTGTGAAGAAACTAGGACCGTAGAAGTGGTCAAAGTTGCAGGATAGTTACAAGCTGACTTTCTCTTCCGTCACAGATTAATTATATAAGAGAAACTGGATTGCAATCTAATATCATGATGGTAAATATGTAAAACCCATGCTTACCAATGACTGAAGCTAAATCACTAAAATATTGATGCCATCCTTTCACTAAATACTGTCTTCTAGGGAAGAAGTAACCAAACCTCACAAAACCTACTATTGCAGCAAAACCAATAAAAGAGAAACCAAACATGGCAAACCATGAAAGAGTTGCATGACGCCATGAATATTCACGTAGTTTATTCATCCGATATGTGCCTGCAACATAGGACAGTAGAGCCAGTACAAAATCTGATATCATTGTTGACGTTTCTCTGAAGTCTACCATTTTTTAAATTTATGTATTTTTTTACCCTAAAAAATGTCAAGAAATATTAATTAAAATAATTACATAAGCTATGGGTCAAGCATATATGGTTAAAACTATTTTAATTTTTTTTTTTTTTTAATATATATGCTCATTTTTGAGTTTTGTTTTCTTTGAGGTAAACTGAAAATATATTTATCAATATAAGGTGGGTGATAAGTAGTAAATAGTATTCATTTTCTAAAGCTCAAGCCTAGATTAAAAAATGAAAGGCAATAAAAAAAAAAGTTAGATCGTTAAAATGTGAAGCAGAAAAAAGGTTTCAGATTCTTATTTTCAGTTAAACATCGTTTTGAAGAAATATAGGTTCTAGTTTGGTAAACCGTTGCATTATCTTAATAGTAACTATTTGTAATCGTTTTTCTACACAAAATTCTTATTTTTATTTTATATATTGTAAATAGTAGAGTGTTACTGCAATTCTTCTTATTAGCAACAAGAATAAGCGAAGTCATTAACCCTGATCTTTTAGGAAAATGTTGGACTCATACGCCAGCTGCAGAAATATCACGTGATAAATAAACAATATAAAGAAAGAGAAAATACCAGACGGTGAAGAAGTAACCGAACGTTCAAAAATAATTTCACTATTCGAATAATTTTTATAAACATAACAGTTTATAAAACTTGTTCAAATTGTTTCATCAAAAAAAATTGTGAAAATCATTTTCTTTATTCTGGAGACTTTTCCTAAGCACGATGTTTGCTATAGTCGTAGGTCTTTCCGTAGAACAATATTCGGCTTATACATTACTGTATGCGGTATTTCATTTGAATATTTCATTTAAATACTTTAACAATAGAGGAAATTTGGAATAATTTGTTAATACCGAAAAAAATCGCTTTATCAAATCAGTGTTTTTTAATTTTTTAAAAAGTAAATGAAAGAATATACTTTTAAAGGATGTTCTCATATTTTTTAAAAACAAGCCATGTTTATAAACAAACCATAAGATTTTATTTGTAAAAAATATGTCTCAAGTCAACATTAAAATCATGGCCAAAATATAATCCAGTTTGACCTGATAGAGTTTATTTAAATCTAACTTGTTTAGATCGACTAATGTTGTAAGACTAAAATGATCTTTCATTCATCTGTGTTTGTTGGCAGTTGCGTAACGTTGGAGACTATATTCACATTATCTGATAATAACTCAGGCTAATCCAGTTAAATTCTGTCTTCTCCTGGTCAACTTCGGTAGAATTCCAATCATTCGCTTTTTTTCAATTGTGGGATTTTTAAGATGTGAGTCTTTAAAAGGTAGGTTACGTCAGCACCTTTTTCAATAAGATTGAATATTAATCAAAATACTTATTCTTTATGTATCTCGGATCCATGTTTAAAAAATTTTAAATTTCCATGATATTTTTTTAAAACGTTTTTACTCCCTTTTTCTTTTTCTTTTTTTTTTTTTTGTTGAGTTGAAAAGCTTGAAAAACTCTATTTAGTCGGGAGCTTTTACAACCTAATTGAAGCAATAGTATTGCTGTGCACTCGTGGTTCATGTTAGCGCAAAGCAGTCTTCTAAATTCATACAACTGATAGATGCGTGTTGCTTAAATGCTCGCAACGTATGCATATAATGTGATTGTCCCTGTTGCGTTGTTTTAGTGAATAAATGTACCGAGTAAGTGGTAAATCATCCGAATGATTCGACATCTGTAAAGTGTGTAGAAACTTGACGTTTAAGGAAAAATTACTATATTTGACTGTACCAATTAAAAAATATTATGAACTACATTTTGGCCATGGAGTAGGTAATGAAGATAAGAACTGTATCCCTAACATCTGCTCTTCAATTTGCTTGAAACGAACGGCAAATTGGGCAATTGGCATATGAACTTTACCGTACTGATAGTATGGCCTGAACCATTAAATTATTTTTATAGTACAAAATAAAAATGAAAAAAAAGCAATTTGAAATACAAAGCGCAGTACCTAAATCTATTTTCTACTATTAGGCGTGTGACTCATGGAGATGACTTACCTATATCTCCACAACTGAAGTTAGTAGATTTTTTTCCAAGATTCTTTTAGAGCAAAATGAGGAAATTTGGAGAGTAGCAGCATCTTCTTAGTGCCTAAAAAAATATCCAGGCGTTTAACAAATATTGAAGAAAATCAAAAATCAAAACTTAAAACTAAACTGCAGTTTAATAGATTAGCTGTTATTATTGGTATGTGGGCATTTGAATTTATAAATGCTCCATACATTACAGTAGCTATGCACTATATCAATGATAAATAGGAAATTTGAGAATTCTAGCCACCAGAGTAATAGAAATCAAAAAATTGCAGAAACTACTAAGTTATAGCAAATAAGATTTTACAAGATTTTGATGTAAAACGTTTAAGTAATAGTTTAAATACAGATAATGAACTAAACTTAAAAGCTACTTTTTATGACCTGATAAGATTTGCACGCTGTTTTTTTTTTTAACTTAAATTCTATCACATGCTCTGGATTAAAAAGCTATTACAGATAAAGATCCTTTAAAATACGTACTTAATGTTGTTTCTATTTACAAAGTTGTTGTCACTCGACTTAAACAACATAGTTACAGACACTATTGTAGACAACTCTAAAGTAAGCATTTCTAATTTACATAAAATATGGAGTTCTATGGAATTCTATGGAATTATGTGTATTAACAATCCTTAAATCCATGTTTGATAATTTAGGGTAACTAAAAAGAATTTCTAATGATTAAGTAATTCAAAAGTAATCGTTTGTCATAAAAAATGATTTCCTTGAAGCCCATGTTAAAATCATAAATTCTTTGACCCAGTTATCAAAAAAATCATCATGCATCTTGTAGTGCCAGTTAACGTGAAGTTATTAAAATCCATGATTTGTTAAGAAAGGAACTGTTAATCTATTTCTCTTCTTGTTAGGAGTACAATCATGGCCCCGTTTTTGTAAAAAAATATTTGTACACACACGGGGCCCCGGAAGATTCCTGGGGCCCCGTGTGTGTACAAACAATTTTTTAAAACAATTTTTAAAAAATTTAAATAATTTTGACTTTTAAAAGATTTAATTAACTTTTATTTTTAAATTTCAATGACCAGAACACGCTTCTATTAGTCCTGGGTATATAATTGATCATAATGAGGGCCCGCTTAAATAAAACTTCCCTTAGGGCCCGAAATTTCTCTCGGCCGCTATGAGTACAATTAAATTTTGAGGGACTTAACAAGAAATGGCGTAACAAGCATTAAATCGGGCTATATTGTAACTATATTCATAGAAATATTTTTATTTTTCATACCTTGATTTCTAAATACAAACAATGCCAATTAAGTGTGCAATGAGCTTTAGTAAACTGTTACAATATCTTTATAGTAACTATTTATAATCAAATTTCTGCACAATGGTTCAAACTATTATTTTATATATTGTAAATAGTAGAGTATAACTGCAATTCTTCTTATTAGCAACAAGTAGTGGATAATAAAGTCATTGAATAAAAAAGTGTATTCCCAAAAGTTGACTTTAGAAAAGTCTATTCATAACAAACAGAGAAGTGTTTTCTGCTGATGCAATAAAAGAACTTACATTATGAAAAAATAGATTAAGTTTGTTATGATCTTGATCCAATACCACTATTTATTTAAATAATGTATTAAATTATTACAATTTTTACAATCTTTGCATGTAAATTTGTATCATAAAGAATTAGAAGCTTCTCTTCCACAGTTGTTAAAGAAAAACCAAAATTTGCTTTAAAATGTTAGCATTTTAGAAAACTTCTAATCATATATGAGCATCTTTGTTCCTGAAAACCCTAATGCTATTTTAGATAAAATTTACAGCATTTAATATTACAAACAGAAGTTCTTTGTTTTTTATCATTGCAAGGCTATAATTCAAAACAAGCTGTTAAATTGCCTTTCGAAAAGAAAAAAATTGATTCAGACTGCATTTTGATGCTGGATGAAATGCTCTTACAGAAATATAGTGAATAAAGTAAATATATTACTAGACATGGTACATATGTTACTTTGGATGTCAATAGTTTTTTAAAGCCATTTTTATTTCTTTATTTGTAAATTTGATGAAATCTATTGCTTACGTCATAAAATCCACAAACTGAAAACAATGAACATAATATTTATCAAGCTTAAGAAAAGTTTAACAGCTTTAGAGTCTGCTGGATTTATTTTATATTTGATAGTTGCTGACAATCATTTCACAAATGTATCATAATGCGGACAGTCAATTAGATGCATGGGAACTGGTAAAATTAAAGAAGATCATTTTATTGTGACAAAGAAAAAAAGAATTTACCTTTAGTAAATATTGTTCATCTCTTAAAAAATGTTCGAAATAATCTTCTCAATCTTTTTCATTTCAGTTACAACTGGAAATATTGCAAAGATATTTCTACCTTAACATCTTCTTTATAAAGTTTACTGGAAATCTTTATAGCAATTTACGTAAGGCTTATTAACTCAGACTTTAAAACCAGGAAGTAGCAAGCAAAGTATTCCTCTTGTTTTTAATATTTTTCATTAAATTAAATCAGCTTCCATCAAAAGTTATTTTTCATAATTTAGCTGAATTTTTAAGTCTTATACATAGCTAGTGGCTAATATCAAATTCAAAATCAAAGTATTTAAATAACTATATTGGTTATGCAATTGTAAGGGAGTTCTTCAATATTTTTCACAATGGATAAATTATTGGCAAGTATTGAAGTTAAGGGCATATAGAAATTTTACTCTTTGCAAATTAACACCAAATGCAATGGTGAAGCTATTAGTCAGAGCCTTGAGAGAAGATTCTTCAAATAAAATCTTTAATGAAAGAAAATATAAATAACTGGGAGAAGGATCTTAAACCTGAATCATGACAAGATCTTTTAGGTGAAAATCAATTTTTTAAATAATTTTCAAAAGGTTGATTTAAACAACCACAGCATGGAGATCTTCTAAAGAAAAAGCCAATTTTAAGTTTTAAGTAGTAGTTTTACAAATTTTTTTGTTTTTCATGTTGTTAAAAAATATATACTTCTGCTTGAGTTAGATATTCTTTTTTAGTATTACTTCAGCATTTTTTCAGGAGACTGGTTATTTTTCAGTGACTCTTATTCAACTACATAAACGAACAGTCTGATCAACACACTCCTTCCTGATTAAATTAGTTGGACAACTATGGGTAGGGTATTCAATTTTACATTTGTTTTTCGTGTTATACTTTTGAGTACTCATTAAACAAAAAGACAGTTCTGTTTAATTATTACCTTCAAACTCCAATTTGTCACGTGTTCAGTTTAGTCCACATCCGTAAACTCTCATCACCTTCTTAAGAAATATGCAAAGTAGATTTATTGGACAAAAGAGCGCATTTATCAAGTAACCTGATGTTTTTTGACAAGTTAAGAGTAATTATACTAACTTACGTAAGGTCAACTAAACCTCTTGAATAGCGACTTTTATGTATTGGTTGCAGAATACGAATAGTATTTACCGATAAACAGAGGACTAGTTGTTAAAACTTATATTGAAAACTCCTAATTAAGCTTTTTTTTTTCCAATTATATATGATTATTAGTAAATAGTTACTAAGAACATAAAAGCAATCAGTAGACCACACCTATTTTTTACTGACAAACAAGATGTTATTGCTTGTTAAAAAACTGTAACGAAAGAGCTTAACATCTTCATACTTTACCTGCAAGCAATTGTTAAGTAGGATCTTAAACTGCTTTTGTTTTTATATATTTAGTGTAAAAAAAAAGCCTTTGCACAAAATTAAAGCCCGAAAAAAGGTATCAGTTGTTTCCAACATAACGACAAAAATCAAAATCACTTGATTCATTGAAACAATAATTGTTTCAATGAGTTATTGGTAGCTTGACACATTTTTTCATATTCGTTGAGTTCCTATATGGCTTCAATAACGTTCCTTGGGGAAATTCAAACAAACAGTTTACTAAATGCAATGTATTTTTGACGAGGTTTTGGATCTCGTACGTAGTTTAAATGACACATCAATAAAAAAATATATATTATTAGAAAAAAGTAGACATTTCAGGAAGGAAATGTGTTGTTTTAAATAAAAGAAGCTCTCATGCTTTTAATGAAACAAACTTTCGAAATATGATATTTACAGATAATCGGAGAAATAATAAATAACAAAAAAAATTAATCATTCTGGGTCTTTTTTTACAATTGCTCGTTAAATATGGGATTAACAGTTACACGAGAAAAAGAAAATAGTTTAGTTTTAAACACCGACTTAACAAAAGTTGCATGTTTTAGGGCAATAGTGTTGCATAATGTCTTTCTTCGTGTCACACCATTTTAATTCGTTCTTCCAAAATTTGCAATAGAAAACTTGCTTAGGATCATCTTTGCAATCTTCACCTATAAACAGAACAGAATTTTTTTTTTTAATTTATTATAAACAGTTAAGAAATATTTTGATTTTCTGATTTGAAAAACTTAGTCGACACTATTGTGCTACTCACTGCAGAAATTACAGACTTTTGGACAGTATTTCCTCATAAAAACACCGGGAGCTTGAACACTTGTACACTCATCTTTGAACATTACACATGCATTTGGGTATTCATTTTTACATTCTATGGTAGAATGAAAAAGAGAAATAACATATTTATATATGTTTCACTTATGTTGCATTTGATAAAATAAAACAAAAACCCTAAATAAAATATTAATAGCATTGCAGTTATTTGTGCTGTGGAAAAAAGAAAAAAACTTATAAAAACACCAATATTTTATTTACCGGGACAGTTTTTCCCTTCAAAATCTAACTTTGTTGTTTCTTTATCCCAGCAACAACCAAATTGACTTTGAGAACATTTTGGAGGAGCTTCAGCACGACACATGCCACATGTTTTTGGACAAAATTTTGGCAAACGTATATCAGTCAAACAGCGAGATTCCATTTGATTACAGTTAGGAAGTTTATCTGCACATTCAGCTTCTTCAACTAAATATTTTAAAACATTTTTACTTGAATAAACATAACAAATAATTAAAATTGATGTAGATTATGATGAGGTCAATTTCAGCTTATACATATCAATGACATAGTACATTAAGCAGTACATCATTGATATATAAAATTTGTCCAAAGTTCTCAAATACTTACTAAAAATTGCACCTTCATGACAAAAATTACAAGATTTTCGACATCTTTTAATCATTGTTGGTTTGTATTCATCTTTATCACAAAATTTCTTAAGAGGTTCACACTCAACTAAATCTTCACACTTTTTATCTGCTCAAAAAAAAAATATTAGATAACCTTAGAAGTTGAAATTTATTGAACTTAATCATAATTTGTCAGCTGCAGGAATAGTTACTTATTGCAATAATATTTATTAATTAACAAAATTAACAACTATAACATTCATAGAACTGAGTATTATTGAAAAAACAAACCATCAATTTCCCGCTTCGGAATTGCATCAGCCATTTCCTTATCCATTAAAGATAGAGTATATGCCCACATTGCATCTTAGAAAATAAGAAAGAAAATATATGGACTAATAGATAATAACTCTGGAATATAAATACCATTGAATATTTGTCTTTAAACCATCATAATTTTTAAAGAATTTAAAATTGAAGCAAAAAATATTTTACCTTCTGAACTATCTGACTTCTTTTTGCTATCAAAATCATCAACATTAATTTTAAAGTTTTCCTCTATACCTATTATTTAGAAAAATCATTATTCATTATCATGTTATGTAACTTTAGATACAATATACATACATACATACATACATACATACATACATACATACATACATATATACATGCATAAATATATATATATATATATATATATATATATATATATATATATATATATATATATATATATATATATATATATATATATATATATATACAGTAGCATGCAAAAGTTTACAAACAGTTAAAATTTTCTAGCTTTTTTGTCATAACTTTTTATCTTTTCACTGAAAATGAATGGAATTTTTAACAACTGTTCTTCTAAAGTAATTACATAATTTAGTCAAAAAAATGAAAATTTGTTACAGAAGGAAGAAATTCAAATTTTATTGAAAACATAATCGTGCAAAAGTTTATAAACAGCTGACCCATTAAAAAAAATCAAAATTTCAGTAAGAAAAACATTTTATTATTAAAACTAATTAACTGGAGATATATTTTACTTTAATTGAATTAAAAAAACTATGGGAAAGTCTAAGGAATTGTCACTAGAAAAGAAAAATTTAATAATACATACTGTAAAGAAGAAGATTCCTTATAAGCAAATTTCTGAGCTTTATAATGTGGCTAAATCAACAATTAGCGTACTAGATAGAGACCGTAAGACACTTGAAAACAAGTATTGTCATGGAAGGCCAAAGATAACTACAGAACATCAAGACAGAATTTTGGTAAGACAATCAAAACAAGATCCCTGCAAAAGTGCTGTCAAATTAAATGGTATTTTGAGCAAGAATTATGGTGTTAAGTGCACTGTAGATACTACAAAACTATGCCTGCGCCAGTATAATTTATTTGGTTGTTGCCACAGGATTACCAACAATATCATCATTCTCTGGATACTAAAGGTGTTTAAGTGAAATCCTGATTGATTTAGCATTCTTTAATTCAAAAGTTAAGTCTTGATTTGGTTTGAGTTTTTCAGTTGGCATCAGGGCTTAGACATTGCACTATTTCAGAAGTTTGAATTTTTATCACAACATACATTGCTTTTCACAACACTGGATATAATACAAATTGTGGAGATACACTGCCATGACTATTGTGGTCACATGGACAAAAATTAAGTTGAAGCTAGAAACCTGGGCACTCTCTTGGTTTGTTAGACCTACCAATAATATCATTTAGACAAGATTTCAGTTTAATGCTCCAATCAAGAAATGATGCCCAAGGATTTGTATTTTTTTTCTTTATACCTGTAAGTCAAAAGCAAACCATTTGAACATTCAATGGTATAACACACATGTAATTGTGTGTTACATGAACAAATTATAATGATTTTAAATACTTTCAACTGAAAACTATTTAACAAACTAGCAAGACTATACTAAAAGGTGTTTATAATATCTCAACAAAAATTGTCATGACTGCTGATATGTTTGTTTATGTCTGTTTGTAATACCTCAACAAACATTGTCATGACTGGTGATATCAAAATCAGCTTGCTTTTTGATTTTTGTAACATTCTCTACATTAGAGACTGTCAGAAAGGATTCATCAATCTTGGAATGTAAAGAGAATTTGGTGGTCTATAGTACAAGGTGAATATTTTGGCCAAAGTCAATTCCATCCATGATGATGGAAAGGTAACCATAGGAGCTCTCTACCAATTTTTCTATTTAAAAGTACAAACATACCATTTAAATCTTGTAGAGTTTTCACAACTCTACAAGATTTTTTATTGCATTGGATTCATTATGGTCTATCCCAGATGCTAATTTCAAGACACCAAAAAACAAGCTCAGATAGCCAATTAGCATTTCCAACTCCAAAGGTCTCTGGAAGGAATTTTACATCCCAAGGAACCAGCAGTGGAAAGCCAGTTATAAATTTAGACATGATTGCTTCAGCTTGCTCTTTACTGAACATGGTGAATATTTACAGTGAATTGGACTAAAAGGTAATATAAATTCATCTAGTACTAGTTTCTAGTTGAAATAAAGAGCCAAAATTTTGTTTAAACTTTATCTTCACTGCCCCTGGTAACATTTCCTCATCACCTTGATGGAGAAAAGTTACTAGGGACATAATACAAACAGTTTCATTCAAATATGTCTGTCACACTTTTTTTTTAATCGAATCTAAGCTCTTTGATATCTTTTAACTAAAAATACACACACACACACACACACACACACACACACACACACACACACACACACACACACACACACACACATATATATATATGATTATTTTTATATATGTAGTAAGGTTTATAGTAAAAAAAAAAAAAACATCTTGAAACTTGGTACGCATGTGGTGAGTCTCTAATCAAAAACTTATGAACGCTAAATGGTGAGATTCTGTTGACTGAAAGCAAAGAAGAACACGATGGGAAAACAAAAAGTAGCACTGAAGGTGCCATTTACCAAGCAAGTTTTATTTAGATTTGCTGTATATTTTACATGTTAAAATGCACATATCTTAGATAAAAAAAAAATTACTTTCTCACATTCAATACATTCAAATGTAAAAAAATGGTGGGTGATTACTGGCCTGTATTTGTGTGTATTTGAATACATAGAGGTTTAGTTTATTTATATTTTATAAAAATCAGAGGATATGATTTTAGCATTTCCAGCTATATAGCTAAATATACTTAAATATATAATATACTAAAAAATAAACAACAAAAAATGCTCTTTTTTTTTTTTTTAAAAAAAAAAAAAAAGAATAGTTAAAAATACTTTTTTTTGTAAATCCAATTTCTTTCTTGAGTTCCTCAACTAATTCATCAGTAGTCATATCTAAATATAAATTGTTTGGTTTTTGCTGCAACAAAGTCCAACTTTAAAGTGTAAGACAATTATTGATGTTTTTGGTAAATATATATATCATCAATCTATTGCGATATTGCATTCTCAACAATATAACACAAATTTCATATAGCCAAAATATTTTCACATTTTTCCCAGCATTCTACATGTTTATTAAGGACTTGTAGCTTAAAATTATATTATAGACAACTGAATTTAAAATTTTGATGTTACAAGACTATTGAATTTTATATCTTTTTATGTGAACTCTAAATCCACTGACTTTTCTATATAAGTTGTTCTAATTATGTTTTATTATAAAACAAACACAACTAAGTTCTGTATAAAAGCTTATTGAAATGGTATTAACTAATTGAAAAAATCAGCTAGCACATATTGAAAAAATTTGACTTAGTATTTAATATTGAGGGTGCAATTTCACGTCATGTAATAAAGAAATGTTAATTTTTAAGAGTTAAAACTTAATATAGGCAAGATCTCAAACACATACAAAAGTTAAAAATAAAACTTCTTTAAAATTGTAATTGAAGTAAAAAAAAATACTGAATAAGAAATCACCAAGTTATTTACGAAATATCTACCTTTAAGTGATTTTTTAGCAGCATCCTTCAAGTTAGCAAATTTCAGTTCTAGAAAATAAACATATATGTATGCATGTGTCATTTATATATAAACTCATTTTTATAAGCTTAGGTTAACAAATTTATATAAGAATATCATTTTGTTTCAACGTTAAAGAGTTCTCTTTTGATAAACTTTAGAAAATTCAACTTTAGTATGATTAGGAGGTTCATTAATATTCGCTATCATTCGTCAAAAATCGAATGCTTACCGAAAGGAGATTTAATATTTTATTTGTAAATCCGCTATACCGCGCAATTTACTGAGCTAAGAGAAATAACTCAGCTAAATTAAATGGCGACTTTAGGTCAGCTTACCCTAATCAAATAATAAACATTTTTAAATACAGTTATTCAAGTAATAATGCAAGTTATTCGAATAATGATAGATATGTCTTTTTTATGATACTAATTTTTCTTATAATGAAAAGGCCCGTGACGAATCTTATCTTCACATTTGGGTGTAGTAAAGGCGAGTCAGCAAAATTTTTATTGAAAATACAGCAAAATTCTTTATTCTGATAATCTTTGATGTTAGATAAAATAAGATAAATCAAATCTTACTTTTTGTTTAGTAAAACTACTTCTGCTTCTGTTGAAAAATAATTGTTCTTTTGAAAAAAATGTCAACTTAAAAAGGATTCAAGTTTTGTAAAAAAGCTTTGAACTTTATTGCGATTTCGCTGAGTCATTTCGCTTCAAATTTCATTAAAGTTACAAAATATCCTTCACTCGGACATAATTCTAAATCAAATGGACTAGAACTTTTACAAAACGTAAATATTTTCCACTTGTTAAGTAGAAAATGTAAATATATTCCACTTGTTAAGTAGAAGGACTTAAAAGTCTAAAATGCTGGCAGTTGTCGCTATTTTCTTGTAGTTTCTTGATAACTTTTCTATTGTATAAATGTCTTTATATTAGTTAATATAGTTCCAGCATAAAGAAAAGCCCAACTTAACAAATAGGATTCAAGAACTTGAGATTTTACCGGTCTTGGAAATTAAAGCTAAAATTAACTTTATGAGGTATGCCGGAATTTCTACCTAAATGATTTTTTTTTAAATGTTGTGTGCGATGTAGTTGATTACAAACCAAGAAACCTCGTAACGTTTAAAGATATTTTGGCTTTTCTGTCAGTAGTATATGTCAATTTAAATATTTATTCTTATATAAGCCTTTGTTGCAGCTTCAATATAGTATATTTTTGGAAGATGTTCTGCCGCCATTATTTAATGAAATGTTCATGTACTAAAAACATTGAATACACGATGTTATTAAGATGAAAGACCCTATTAAAATCAATTAATTTGAAATTTATGATGAAATGAGATTCTTAAAAGGTTATAGTTCTGCAGCCCGATATGAAGCTGGTCAGCAAAAGGGAGAAAATAGTTTGTGCTGAATTTGTGACATTTATGCTAAAGCATTCTAGCTATTCATATTCATTACATAGAACTTCCAACGGTTCAAAGTATTTACAGGAAAAAGGCTTTCTTAAGGAACCCAGCAAGCACACAACGTTGAAACTACGTTGAAATAACGTTGATCAACGTCGATCAACTTTATTTCAACGTTGTTTCAACGTTGTGTGCTTGCTGAGAATAGTCAAAGAAAAAAGTCATGGTAATGATTAAGCTTTACTCACGTTTAAAAAAAATGAAATCTTAAGTGAGATAAATCAATTAATGAAGATGAATAAAAAAAAAGTCGGACTTAAAATTAACAACAACCATGCATGGTATTTAAAGAACTTTAGAAACTGGTTTATCAAAACACGAGTTATTAATTGAACCTCTTCATGATGCTCTTAACCACATAAAAAATCTTCAACAGAACACCATGTTTGTATAAAAAAAAAAAGAAAAAAAATTGAAACATGAAAATGAAGCAGTTAATGAACTTTTATTTGAGCTATTGTGATATTTAATCATGTAGCATTGATTATGGAAAACCTTTGAGAAAATTTGAATGTTTTAACGATGTGAAAATTTTACATTAAATATTTGCTCTGTTTAGTTTCACATACTCATGGCCAATTAAGAATTGTCTCTGGTAGAGTTACAAATACTGAAAAATTAGAGAGACAGTGACACTTTAATAGAACCTTAAATGGAACCATCAGCCATCTTGTTTCAAAACTATTGATAAAGATATAAGTTACAAGTAAAAAAAGAAATACAAGTATAAATAAATATAAAGATAAAAGTATCAAACAAGTTAATTAATAACTTTAATTAAACTTTCTCAATAGATTTGTCAATTTCAAAGTTATACAAAGTAATTCAACCAAAATCAAATATTACTATATTGTTTAAAATGATAAGAAATTAACTAAACAAGTATCAGACAATACTAGAAAAACTAGCTCTACCACTGCATCTACTACCTTATCTTGATTTGTTTTTTCAATATTTTGTTTGGCATTATACTAAGTCATATTTATATATAAATGTAATAATGGTGAATACAATATTTTGTTATTAAATATTGATATACATTTTATGATTAAATAAAATTATCTTTAAATAAAGAAAAAAAAAAGTTAAAAGATTTAGTTTGGCAATTTTTTATAATATATTACATCAAATTATACAACATATAAGGTGATTGTATAATAAAAGTATTGATATGCATTTTTTGTTTTAATTTTTAAAAATTAGCTCGCGTTCGCACCAAGTGCTTTGCCCAAACAAACATTTTCTCTAATAACCATTTAATGGTATATCATGCAGACCAGATTTCTTCAGGGAACATCTCATTTCTTAAAATTATTAACCGACTCACTGTCATTTCTTGAAAATCACCTCGAATACACTAAGATCAAGGGACCACCAGGTCAATGCTTTAACTAAATTAATTTTTTTAACAATTTTGCGAGGAAGATAAAAATATTCGGGTTTTTTTTATTTCTTGTACAAAACATTAATCTCTCCGAAAAATTTAAATATTTCGCTTAAATGTGAAAAAAAATCAGTATAATTTCATAGTATAGTTGCTTTTTTTATTTTGTAAAGTGTACTGTAGTATAAAATTAACAAAATATTTAATTATTTTTCTTTAAATTTGTACAAAATTTCGTAAAAATTCTAGTTGATAACACAAAACAAAAAATATGAATGGAAAATGTTCACGTGAAGAGTATTACAAAATATTTAGCATAAACCCTTGATTAACCCCCCTTTTAATTAGTAACTGCCCTAATTTTATCATAGCAAAAGATCTACCGGGAGCCTAATCTGGGGATTTACGGTTTTGCAAGTACAACGGCTTATGCCTCAAATTCAATGAGCTTTGAAACATTCATAATAAAAATCTCATTAAGAAATTTCTCGCTTATATAGTGTAATTTTCCAGCATTATTTTTTAAAAAAATCACAATGTTGTTCTTTTAATAGGAGGAAATTATTCATAAGTATGTCGACTTACATTTTTCTGTTTCCATATCATAGTAAGCGCGTTGCTACAAAAGTTTATTATGAAAAAAGGAAAATAAAGAATGAAAACAAGAAAAAAAGTTGCTTCATTGGCAACTGCAGTTTTGATTGACAAATTTGTTACAAAAAAAAAAAGTAAAATGTACACACTTAGACTTTGCATATAAATTACAGTATAACTCTAAATAACCACTATTCTAAAGTGTAAAAATTTGCTCAAAGGAGAGTTTAAGATTTTTATTGGTTCAGACTGATTGTAATACTAAGATTTTGTTAATTTTAAAAGGGTAATATTAATAATGTAATATTGTAATAATATAAAATAATAATGATAATGTAATAATTTAAATAATAATTAAAATAATAATGTAATAATTTAAAAGGGTAATATTAATAATGTAATATTTAAAAGGGTAATAGTTATAATATTTAGAGGAAGTTGCAAAAATAATCGCACCAACATAAAATTTCGGCATCTCTTGGGTTCTGAAAAAATTTTTTTTGTTTAGCTTCTTAATCATTTTCTTTGTTTCTTCATTCTTCGTTAATGATTGTTAAAATGGCCGATCAGAAATAATTAAAATTTTACAATAAACTAAGTCTGTTTCTTCGTTCTACATTATTGATCGTTAAAATGGCCGATCAGAAATATTTAAAATTTTACACTGAACTGAGCATGTTTAGAATACTGATATAGATAGTAATAAAAATTAAATAAGCTTTTAAAAATAGTTTTAAATGGGTATTTACAATAATGTGTATGGTAAATGTTTATTGAAAAAATAAACAGTGATATAGTTAAGATGAACAAACTTTTAATAGCCGTCATACATTTTTTGACGTTGATAAGCTAGTTGTCACACATTTGATATATAAGCGGTCAAACATCGTTTTTTTTACTAATGGTAAAAAACAAATAAAAAATGATTGCCAGGAAAGGCGTGTGTTTTTTAAATTTCTGATTTTTTTAAAAGAAAAGCTTTAGTACTCGGAAATTTATTAATATGATTTTGTTGTAATTATTTTTCAACTGTTTAATCTTCCATATTTTGTATGGAAAAAAGTCAAATTCTCTAGACTAAAGCTCCAATACTAGTGCCCAAACCACCGCTGTATATAATTAGTAATATAAATTATAATACAATATTTTGATTTGCTCTTCAATTGATATCTTTTTAATTCGATTGAGGCGCCAAGACAATCTTTTATTATCTGGGATGTCTCTTCTTTTGTTAGCTCAAACCCGGCTGGTTATTTATTACGCAAGTGACATGAGGTCAACAATTCCAAAAACAAACACACAAAAAGACAATGATATATTATGTATACTAGATGTCTGACTTCGATCCAAAAAATGAAGCCGTGGAAGCTGTTTCTAATTCGGGCAAAAACATGCATTTTTAACTTTTATTTCGCACGTCGGATACAGCTTTTGCCCTTATTACAAATGGCGAATTCAATTTGTAAACAAAAAAACGGCTTCACTTTTCGTCGAATAAAATCTCGAAAGTTAGACATCTAGTATATATAATATATCATTACAAAAGGAACGCTACTGAAATTAAGGGCTGGTTACAAACTAGTTGAAATTGTTTTCGATATGTTGATTAATACGGTTGTGATTAGTTTGACTCGTACTGCGTTTGATTTTGAAACTAATTGCACTCGCAGAAGACCTTTTAACAAAGAAAATATTACTTCTTTGTTTACTTTTTATAACAATTAATTGTTTTGGTTGATGGGATTGCAATTTTTGATAAATAGTAAGATCAGTCGAGCGTTTAAAATATTATTTAAAGATCCACCTTTTTTAGGATAAGTTTGTTTGTTCTTTTGAAACAAAAAAAAGTTTGATGGAATTTTATTGCGGTAATTACGACTGTTTTGAGCAAAAATATCGCAAGAGAGTTTGAGTGAAGCGTGAATATTTAACAAAAAAAATATTAAAAACGCAACCTATTCGATAACTTTTCAGATGGAGTTTCTTGAAAAAGAAACTCTTTATATTTAGTCGTTTACTAAATTAAATTTTTTTTTACAATCTATCAGTTAGAAAAAAAAAACTTTAACTTGTAACTCGATTATGATCGTCGAATCATTAAGAATGTTATCTAATAGGTTTCATTTTAAGTTCGTTTAGAACATTTTTTTTTTTTTAAATTACAGTACTTTTAAAGAAAGAGCTTTTTATGTCTCCCTGTTTATGTCAAGATTAGTTTATTTATTAAACCAAAGACGGAAAAAAACAGCTCCACTGATTGTAAAAAACAGAAAATCAATGAAAAAAACAACCAAATAAAGGAATTATTAAAAAAAACCTTCTTCCAATTTTTCCATTTCTTCTTTCATGAGAGAAGTATTTGCTGAATCAGCAACGAAAGTAAGTGCAAAAAATGCAAGTATCAACATCCAAAGGTTAGCCATAACTAGTATTACTTTATCTGATTTGTTCAACATCCAAAATGTAAAATGATTTTGAAATATTTTGACATTGAATAAATCCTCTCAGTCTGTTTGTTTTAACTATTTTAAAGAATACCTTATAAGGAGATGCAAAAACGACATAGGCTGCATGGTTTTTTTTTTTTTTTTTTTTTGTATTGATACAACGAAATATTTTTAACAGCGATTAACTGTAAATATGAGTAGCTAAATATTTGTTTAAATTCCTTACAATATGTTTTACAACTATTTTGATTCTGCGTTATTAAATAAAATTGATTAATCTAATTAAGAACTGATCTCATGATGATCTAAATAATCTCATGCCATTCAGCTGTCAAATCAGATTAGAATTCCTGACAAATATAAAATTTATGTCAAAATAAAACTCCAGGTGTCACTGAAAATTGCTACACCAAACTATTTAAAAAAAGAAAAAAACATGTGAAAGATTTTAAACATTTTATGAATTAACTACTAAATAGCATAAATATTGAACGTATATATATTTGCTTAATTCTTCATTTTCTCAACAAAGTATATGTGTGTATATTTTTTAAACTAAGTATATACAGGTGTACTTTTTAAATAGAGTTCGTAAAATTTTAGATTTGCTACTTGGATCTCATAGATTTGTTTTGTTTTTTCAGACTAAAAAGTTGAAAAAATATCCAGAAAGTAATCAATGTTGAACTTAGTAAATTTTTTAATTTTCCATTTTCGTCTATTTATTTTCACCAACTGTCCAAAAACTCGAAATAAAATATGTGATAGAAAAATTATTTTTATTCACGTCATTTTAAAAAATTAATAGTCGTTTAATTGCATTTTTGGATATTGCACCACAAATGACATCGTTTTGTTTGATGGTAAACCAACTTAGTGTAACGCCTTGAAGATTTGAAAGGGCTCAACAGCATTTTTTGATAAATTGCTTCTAAAAATTTTGGTTTGATAATCTGTTAAAACAGTTAAAAAGTATATTACTGCTGATTGAATCATTGAAATGCATTATTAAGTTATGATTAATAACATCATCATAAACGCAATTCTCATGGTTATTTACAATTTCAAATATGTTTTGTAAAGTTTGTGCATATATGTACGCCACTCTTAAACCAATTACTAGTGTCCGCACTCTTAACCAATTACTTGAGAAAGTTATTTCTTCATATAAGTAGCATTGTTCAAATTACAAAGCTTTGAGGTTGGTAGTCAAAAAAGAAATACTTTAAGGAACTCAAAGGAACTTCAAAAGATTGATTGATTTTTAAAGTATTTAACTGATAATCGTTTTTTGATGTCAAACAGTTCCAATATTTCCCCGACACAGGTCGAAGAAATATTGAAGTTCTTTTAAATCAAATGAATGAAAATCCGTACACGCGTAATCAGATTTTTATCCCTTTGATTTCAAGCACTTAATTAAAGATTATCTTAACTGATCTTAATATTATCTATCTGAGCCTATATCCACGTTACTCAGATTAGTAATATAGAATCGAGTCGCGGTTTTTAGACTTCATTCTTGGTTTTTGGTCAACCGCAACGAGAAAATGTGATTCAATGGCTGGCAAAATCGAGATAGTGGTTCATTATGCTTTGTAAAAATCCGAACGCTGATTAATTGTCCACAAGGAACTCCCGTAAATGTAAAATCTATCGGTGAATTATTGAAATCAAAAGAGAGATGTCACGAAATCGATTTCAATCATACATCTATAACAGTTTGTTAGAAATTCAAAAACCGATCTTTGATGCTCATAACTACTGTTATGGATTTCTACGGCCTACTATCTGTATCTTTGACTTAAAAATAGGCATTCATCAATTTCTATAATCCATTCTGGTCCTCCTTTAAATATGTGACTCAAAGAAAGCTCAAATAATCAATGACTTTCTCTGAATTTTTCAATGAATCTCTTTTTTTTATACACAATCCATGGCTTGAACTCAGTAGCGTAGTTTCATGACGCTAAGGAAGGGCAATGAGTGTGATGTAATAATGTCACAGAAGACAAAAAATCCTTATTGTAATATATAACAAATCATATTTTATACACATTACTGTTAATTTTTGGCGTTAACATTTTCGTTTTTTGCCTTGTTTCTTCATATTAATAGCTAATTCGAATTTTTTTGGTAAAAAAAAAGATTGAAGGAAAAGGTAATATAAATATCTCTTTAAGAATTTCAAGTATTCAAACGATTTAGCGTACTATTATCGGGGAGACGGGGGTGCATTGATCTCGGGGACGGTATGATTATTTAGCCTTACTATGAGTGACATTACAGCTAATTAGCATTTACACTGCCTGAAATCATTTATTTTTAATATTATTTTAAGAAATCTAAAACAAAATTTTTTAAAAAAAACATTATCATCAAATTATATATTCAGCACATACATCCAACATAGTGCATCTAACGCTCATAATACATTCATAAACATTGTGTTGTAAATATATATGTATTGGTTGTATAATGATAAAAAAGCTTATGTTGCCTACGAATTGTAAAGAACATATTGCCATGAAGGTACTAACTACACCTACTGTGATACATTGATCGTTGACTATGCGGGTTTTGTTATTCGGAGGATCAAAGTGCGACATGTAGTAATTAAAGGATATTTTTTAAATGTCATACAGTAACACAAATTATTTGAACTTAGAAAAAAATTAAAAATTTCGATTTATATTCAAACATGTACCAATATTTTAAACAAATATTGGTGAGTTTAACAGGAGATTGAATGACTTCAAAAAGACATTTTTGTAAAAGAAAGTTCAATGAAACAGAATCTTTAAAGCCTACAATACACTACTACAATATTAAACAGACTTTTTTACAGCAGAAGCCGAAAAATGTTTATCAACCAATCTGGTGCTTGCATCAAAGATTAACTACTGTCTTTCACATAATTTAATATCATTTATTGGGATTTGAATTTGCAGTGAAAAATAATGAGATCTGTCCATCATCATGAATTAAAAATAATATTTTAGTGATTGGTCGCAAGGAAAAGACGACCTGAGTTTTCTCTCCAAACATATAAGCAGAAACATTCACTCGATCTACTGCTTTCGACCGACACACTCTAGGTGTATTATTTCCAAAATCTGATGTTTTTTTTCCTCTACAATTTATTTTTGCATTGGTAAAATTTCGAGATTACATGCTGCTTGATTGTAGGGCTTACATTGTGCTATAATCTTCCATGTAATCACCGGTTTTGTAATCCCTACAATCAAGCAGCAAAAGTTTGTAATCTTTGTCTCCGCGAAAAATTTCATATATTATAATATGAAGGAGAAAACTTACTTAACAAATGATATGAAATAATATCAAAGTGCTGACATGCAAAGAAATTTTTACCATCCTTATTCGACACCAGGGACTAAAACCTTTGACGTCTTTTTGTTTTGTTTCAGTTTAGTAACGCACAGTGGGCCAGAATGCAGTTTTACTGGACAAAATTCGTAACTAATTTAATATTAGAGCTATATTCACTAAAATTAGTATGAGTACTAATATGATGTCTGCGCTTTTTATGAAGGTAATATTTTTTTATTTCGTTGCTATGGATACCTTTATTTTGCTTAGCAACAACCTACTTTTGTTATCTGCAGATATTTTATAAGTGCTATATTCACTAAATTTGGCATGAGTACCAATATGAGAACACACTTCTTACAAAAGTGATAGTTTTTTAAATTTAGTTATAATGGATACTTATATCGCTTAGTTACCGGATACTTTCCTTAGTTACAAAGCGGTAAATTGATATTTGAATATTTTATCGGATTTTTGACCCACCTATATTGAATAACAATTGAGTATTTAGGTAAATAATGTTTTAGGAATAATAAAAGCAAAAAATAGTCCAGGAAAACATTATCAATTTTAAATTACATCAAAAAATTATAAAACAATAATATCGTTTAAAGATTGTTTAAGTAATTGTAAAACATCTGAAGGAAATGCTTTATGATTTGTTTGGTGTGATGTTGATTTACGCAGTGATGAAATAACAGGATCACAGGAAGCTAGGAGTCTATTGATAAGATCAATAACCCTTGAATTTTAAGCAGTCTATTTCATATCCTGAAGAGAGCGTTACTAAGATAATGCAAAATCTAAATATAAGGTTTTAATCAATACCCAGAATTTCAACTGTTTGTTCATATGCTGCAAAAACACGCCTTGAGCTATTGCCATCATCGCTTGTTCCAGAACCACCAGTTTTAGGGAAATCAACATTAAGTCCCATTTTGTTCATAAAATCAGTCTGAATCTTTCGTTTACAGATTTCTTTGTGTTCTTTAGATCTTGCTTGCCACTTTCTTGTTTCTTTTTTATATGCAATGTGCATTACCATCTCAAAAAATCGAATCCATGCATGAAGACTGGAAAGACCATAAAAACCATTTTTGAACTCTCTGTTAAATTAACCTCATAAGAATTATGAATCTCATTTTAATACATACCCCAATATTGTGTACTTAAAGTACTGTTAAAACAACGTTAATGCAAAAGTGAGTTGTTGCTATGCAAAATTTAGTACCATAGCAACCAAGTTAAAACATACATAAAATCTGAACGGGGATTTAAGGGGACGAGCAATCAATTAAAACTCGATTGAAGCATCATATAGCTCAAATAAATATAAGACAACACATGGCAAATTGTGGTAATTATTAGTTATTGTGCGGCAAAAAATAAGTTTCTTGAGAAATTTTTTTTTTTAATCTGTGATTTTCAAAGTATAACTGAGATAACATGCTATGACAAATTTATTTCACACATTTGGTTTTTCTTATCTCTAAATACTCTAGAATAACATGTACTAATTTTTTGTTTCAAAAACGTAGATGTAATTGAAATATAACACAACGTTGATGTCACTGTTAATTACTTATTTATAACTTTTTTTTTTTTTATCTCAATATTCAAATGCTTAGAGTCCTGGTAACTAAGGGATTTAATATAAATAAATTATCAATAAATTTCTCCTAAAATATGTAGATACTAAAATTAAATAGGTTTTCAAGATTAGACAACTAAAATTTTTCCCATTTTGTCCACCTTAGGGCTTCTCATTTCCCGTAAAAATCTAATTCCCGGGATTCCGGGATAAAAATGATTAATTTCACCTACTGGCCCACTGTGTAACGGCAGAACTCATTCTACCGTGATTTCAATTTGCAATTTTTTAACGGTTTTTAAGTAACGACATACACAATGGCTGCTGACTGCCGAAAGGCATGAAACTCAGAGTGCCATAAAAATGTGTTTTTATTCATTTTATATAAATATAAGTATATATATCTATCTATATATATATATATATATATACATATTACCTTTCAGTCTCCTGTCAATATAACATAAATATATATATTTATATTGTATTAGAAGGAGACTGGAAGGTGGTGACAGAAAATAGAAAAGTGTGAATATATGAACTATCCAAATGCAATAACTGAAAAAAGAGACATGATTTACTATAGAAATATACTTCACAGCATCCACAAAAAAAGAGTACATGATTATAAAATTTTATTAAGATTTTCGTGATGCTGGTACGTTTTTTAACACACCCTGAATAAATTTATGGACTGTCTTCTCCGATTCTTTTGGATATGTCTTTCGGACAGTTGCTAAAAAGAGAAAATTAATGAAACAATAGCTCAAGAAAATCATTGTTTTTTTGGAAAGCAGCGTTAGAAGACACTTACCAATTATACATTTATAAAGGTGGGTTTCTTTAAAACTTCTTTTTCCACCTCTCTGTCCATCCATGTTGAAATTTATCATCAGCGAACAATTTAATTTCTAAATTCAATTAGTTTCTCAGAAATCTGTAAACTATGTGCTTGTAATAACCTAGACATTGGCGCTTTACGGAAATAATTTGAAATTCTTTTAAATTATTACTTGGTCTTTTGCATATAGTCAAGGCAGAAATCCGGAAACATATTTAATACCAGTAGCTATAAGAGGAGACTTTATACCTCTAATGTTACTTATACGACTGGCAACTAAAATCGTAATCTGATCGCTTGCAAAATTCTTGTTCTTCATTAAACTATTTTAAACATCATTACTACTCCTCCTTCTCAAGAACCTTTGATAATGCACCTTTCAAAAGAATATCCAGTATGAGCAACAGTCTATTTTAAAAATGATCTTGCTGGAGCATCACAGAGAAAAGTTCTAACTTTAACAGTGTGTACAACTGATTTTATTGTCAGACCGGATAACTTTAAACCGCGCAATTCTTGTCATTCTTCCGGATATAAAGACGTAATTAAAAACGCAAGGAAGGAATTAAAGCATGGTCGTATAAGAGTGGACTTGCAACTTGTTATAGTTTAAACTTTTTGCATTAGTTTAAACTTTTATAGCATTTGTTTAATAAGACTGTTCATGATAAAGTAACTACTTCACGTGTTGACAAATTACTAAACAAATTACACCAAGATTAAGGAAATTAGTTGTCGGCACGAACAGATTTTATCATTTTTTTCAAGATGAACATTTGTAAATTTGGGAACTTTTTTCGTGTTAATAAAGTCTGTGAATGGTAAAATACATCTGTAAGGATAAATTTAAAATTACTAAAAAAAGTATAGCTAAATATAAAAAAGCTTAAATATACTTTTTTATCAAGATCTGATTTCATTCAATTCCTTGGTCCTTCATTCGCCGGCTTAGTCCTTCATTCACCAGGCTATTTTATAATTCATTTTATAATTCAAAACCTTTTCAAAAATGATTCAAATTTATAATTATCTTACAAAATGCGGCAGATATTTCATGTTTTCGTTTTTCATATTTCATATATTATTTCATTTATCATAAAAAGCACATAATAACCCAATAGTTTTTGTCAAATAAATTTAAGTTATATATAGCTGTTAAATCATATGATGTTAATATTAAATTCTTAATAATGCTTGCGGTTTGCCATAAATTGCTAAATTCTTTAAAACTGTGACAAATTATTTTTGCTTTCTTGTATTAATATTCATTTTTTATATAAGTTATTTATTCTTAAATGTATATATATATACACACACACACACACACACACACACACACACACACACACACACACACACACACACACACACACACACACACACACACACACACACACACACACGTCTTTTTAAGCCGTCATTAAAAGGTGTTAAATAAGACAACTTTAAGACGTTTTAAATAAGACGACTTACAGTGTTTCATTTGAGACCAGTTTGAGACATCTTTAATACCAATTTCAAGTCGTCTTGAATTTGTCTTTAAAACGACTTGTTGTTGGGTGGGAAACGTTCATGATTAAAGACATCTTAAACTGGTTATTCCGAAAGATGTCTTAAACTGGTTATTCCGAAAGATGTCTTGTTAAGATGTGTTAAAGATGTCTTAAACTGGTTATTCCGAAAGACGTCTTGTTAAGATATCTTACGGACATCTTAAACTGGTTGTTCTGACAGACGTCTTGTTCAGATGTCTTACGGAGGTCTTAAACTGGTTGTTCCGACAGACGTCTTGTTCAGATGTCAAACTATTTTTAAGGAAAATTTTTATCATTTCAAACTTGCTTTTATAAAATACATGAAGTTCTCAAAATAAATATTTTTTACTGAAAGAAATGTCCGCTGTTTCTCATGGAAGAAGTTCACAATAAATATGAACATGTTTAATGTGGCTTTTGTTTTGTTTTTTTTTCTTCTAATCAATAAAGCCTTTTTACAGCCCTCGACATAAGAGACATTTAGAAAGCTTATAAAGGGTGAAAAGTTTTTGAACTTTTTCTGAAAAAAGATTTCCTGTATCATATATGGATGAACATTTCCCTAAAATCAATTAAAAAGCCCTAACCCAGCACACAACATTGAAATAACGTTGAAACAATGTCAAAACCCTAAAATCTACCATATATCAACGTTGAAGTAACATTGTGTGCCTGCTGGGAATTTTTCTCAACTAAAAAAAAAAAGTCACCTCGAAATTAATGTATGTAACAATTATAAATCTAACATGACTGCTTTATAACTCTTACTTGGTAACACTTTCTGTAACTTTTTATGACGCAATGGAACTTTCCAGATCTTTCTTGAACTTCCAACAGCTCTTTACAGCTTTTTATAGCATTCTAGTACTTTCTAAACCATTATAGAACTGTTTGGAACTTTCCAGAACTTTCTGCATTATATGTATGATGAAAATATAATGTTCTGAATGAACTATTGGTGTTATTATAGCTAACAGTCAGTGGTCATTCACTAAAGACAAACAATATTACTACCTACAAATGAAAAGCAAAAGGCAAAGTGGGGTACTCAACAAGTAAAGTTGCTAGTAAAGAAACCATTTACCCTTCAAAGACACGAAAGCTGACTGGTAAATGGATTGAAAAGTCAATACCAATTTGTTTCGTGTTTATAAGAATGTTATAAAAACACAGGTCATTGCATATAGTAATTCACTAATAAAGCACAATGACCTCAATAAGATAAGGAAAAGACAAAAGAAAAACATAAAAAACAAATTAATCACCTATTAAAGGTATAATAAAAAGTTTATATAGAAACACCCTTATGACAGACTTTTAAAAGAAAAATATAGGTCAAATAATTAATATAATGATTCACATATACATGCTATATACACACATGCACAAAATTTGTAAGCTGTACATAGACACAAAGAAAGAATTTATTGAGCTAAAGACCAAAGTTAAGCGTAACTTTTTAGGTAGAAATGATGGAGTGACTTAAAGGATAAAATCTATTTTTAGGTTGTACGAGAAGGTGTTTCAAAAAAGGATACACTGGTATGTAAAGGAATTTATTCCACGTTTAGTTTTAGAGGAATAGTTTAACTGCTACAGGTGACTAATCTCAGGTTATACCCACACATTGCTCTATATTAAAATGGTTATGAAATATAGTTGGATAAGACCGTGTTGTTGATCTCTGACAAATGAACAATTTAGGAACTGGATAAGCCATAGAAACGAGGAACTTTGGATGTAAGATACAGGATGCCAGTAGGGAAGTTTCATGGGCAGAAATGAATTATTCGTATTGCTCTATTTTGTCTTCTGTGATATTATTACATCACATTCCTAAATTTGACATGTATATCGTAAATGTAAACCAAAAATTGAGTGATGTATAGATAGTGATGTTTCAAAGTTAACCAAGTGTCGAAGTTTTGCTAACATCCCGCTAAAACAGCATAATTTAAGAGTAAGGTCATTTATTTGTGTTTTGAATGAGAGTTTTTTATCTATCACAACACCAAGACAAGCTATATTACTAGAGAATGACAGCTTTTGGCCACTTGTTCTAAAGTTCAAGAATTTTGGAAGATTCTTGCTATTTTTCTATGAAGATTTAGCATGGTGCGTCTTAAATATTTTTTATATTTCGGTTTTTTTAGTTTTCAATTAGAATTTATATGCTAAAAGCCTTTGAATAAGACTGGCCATATCCTGATTAATATATTTATTTAGTTTTTTAAAGAGAGTTTGGTTGTTAATTAAAGATTAGTATTATCAACAAATTGATACTTATTTGAATGTTTTATAGAAAGATTAAGATAACTGTTTTAGGTAATAAAGAAAAGATAATAGATCCCTGAGGGATACATTCTCTTTTTTTTGGATCCCTGAGTGATTGTACTACAAACGCTTTAAATGTTTGAGAAAATTCACTTTAAGAAAATTCTTTACATCAGTAATGTAAGGTGAAGTTCAAGAGCTCGTCTAGCCATTCTTGCAATTATTCTAATAGCCACAATAAGGACGAGTTTGGAGAAGGAATACCGATACATTTCCTATGACTGGCCAGACTATAGGTTTACCAATCAGATGTAAAATAAAAATGACTTAAAGAACTTGTCAGAAATATTGCCTGAGCGCGGCCAGATAACAATTTAACCCGTGAAGACGTAACCATTAATGATTATGTTCGTGTTGCTTTTAACACAGATCGTCATCCTAAATCTGTAATGAGAGTGCACTTTCTAAATAAACTTATTTTGCATTAAAATGCAAATCACAATAACCATAAAATATAATTTTTTTCTATATTTGTTTTAGCGTCTTTTTGTATTTGGTATAGCTTATATCTTGCCATTTTTAAGAAAAGTACTCTTTTCTACTTAGCTATTTAATGTAGAAAAGCTAAAAAAAATGATCTAGCATTACCTATGCATTCAGTTTTAAAATCATATATATAATATATAATATATTATATATATATATATATATATATATATATATATATATATATATATATATATATATATATATATATATATATATATATATATATATATATATATATATATATATATATATATATATATATATATATATATATATATATATATATATATATATTAATGCAAATTTTAGTAATTGAATTTACATATGCTAATAGCTAAGGTATTGGTTTGATAAGAAGACTGGTATTATCTCTAACTCTCTTTTGCTTATATATTTCAAATGTCTATTCTAGTAGTTAAATCATTAATTTAATGTGTCTGTAAAGATTTTAGCATAAAAATTACATTTTCAACACAAGAGAACAAGCAAAATGGTTTGATTTTTTCAGTTTTTTTTTAATTGTGTAAATAAATTTTATCTATTTCCTTTAACATTATAGCTACACAATTTTAATTGTCTTTTAGTCTCGAAGGTATGATACTCGCACAACCATTTTTTCTCCAGAAGGTATGTCTCTTCTAGAATATTAAGTTAAATTTTTAAGTTAAATAAAAATTTATTTCAAGTTTTCTAAATTTTCCATGCAGGGCGCCTCTTTCAAGTTGAGTATGCTATGGAAGCAATTAGTCATGCAGGCACTTGTCTTGGAATTCTAGCAAAAGATGGTGTAGTATTAGCAGCTGAGCGGCGAAATACAAATAAGTTACTAGATGATGTACTTTCTGATAAAATATATAAACTAGATGAGTATGTTTTTAACATATAGTAATTAAGATTTTGTTTGAAATATGATTTTTTGTTTAGTTTTTTTTTTTTTTTTTAATTTTTCTTTTTTATTAAAAAAATTTTTAAATTGCATTACAAGATTTTTATGTTTTTAGAAATACTGCCTGCAGTGTTGCAGGGATTACTTCTGATGCTAATGTTTTGACTGCACAACTTAGACTTACTGCGCAAAGGTATAAAATCTTTTCAGAAATAAGACCTTGCAAAATGTAAATACAAAGTACAAGTTTCCAAACTTTGTGTTTTCTTTTCATGTTCTAATGATAAAATCTATATTCATTAACTTTCTTTTACATATGTTTCTTTCTTTATATTTCTTTACAAATTGCCTGGGGATGTTAAATTCTAAATTTTTTCTAAATCTAGCTATAGTTGTACTACATAAATCTCTACACAAATTAATAGGTTGGTAAGGATGAAATTTGTAGTTAAGAATATTGCCAACTTTATCATGTTAATATTTGACATTGGTTTATTATTTTACAGTTCTGTTTCTTTTTTTTTTTCTCTCTCTCTCTCTCTCTTCTTTCTTTTTGTTGAAAAGTTACCTATCATGCCTTTTTAAGAAATAATTGTAGTCTCTAAAAGTAATTAATTTTTTTTTAATGATTTTATTGAAAATATTATAATCCAAAATTTGCATTTTTATGAAGTATAAGTTTTTATTTGGAACTACAGCATCACAGATCGCACAAAAAAAAAAAAAAAAAAATAGAAGCATATTATCAAATTGGGTTACCCATTTTCATACAGGTAACTTTGACTTAGCATTTAAGTCATAGGTTGCGCAGCATCAAAGGTCATGATGAACTAAAGGTCTCTGTTGAGTTTGATCATCTCATAAATTATCATTAAAGCTTGATGTTAGTAAACAAACAATATTAACTCGTATAGCTCAAAATGCTAAATTAAAAAATTTGGGTAAGTGGGTTTCACATAAACTATTTGAAAACAAAAGCAAAAGTATTTGGAAGTTTACTTGTTGCTTTCTGGCCACAAATCTAATCCATTTTTTAAGCAAATTGTTACTTATGATGAGAAATGGATCACAACAGAATTATACTACAACTGACTGCACAATTTGATGCAAAAGCTTGCCTAGATCAGTCAACAGATCAAGTCCTATCTTATTACATGATAGTACTAGACTATACACCGCACAAATGACTGTAGCAAAACTACTAAAAAAGGAGTTGTAACTTTTTTATGATACTCCAAACCTAGCTCCCACCAACTACAGCTTCTTTTGCAATTAGCCACTTTTTTTGCAATTAGCCACTTTTTTTGCAATTAGCCACTTTTTTTAAATAGAAAAACAACTTAACAATGACTCTTCTGTAAAAATGGCCTACTAGGAGTTCACTTCACCCTGATAGATACTTATTTGTAAATTTAAACATAACACTTTCATCTACATTTTAATTGCCATTTTTTGCTAGATATTTATTACTCTATCAAGAAGCAATGCCAGTTGAACAATTAGTTAGCAGTTTATGTGATCTTAAGCAAAGATACACACAAGTTGGAGGTATGTCTTGTTAATTACTTTTTATTCTTACATTACATAACTAAAGAGAATATTAGTTTTTAAAAAAAGTAAAAAAATAAGAAGCACAAAGTAAAGTTTTTAAAAAATATGCCTTCAAAAAACTGAAACATGTTTTATGAAGAAATTTCAATAGTGCCTTAAGTTTCAGTTATTACTTATTATACTGTCAATATTTTTTTTATACGATGTCAAAAATTCAGGTTTTATGCATATATCAATAAGCTAACCTGGTGTTGTTATCAGCACTATAGTATAAACAAAGACAAGCAAAAAAATATTTTGAAAGTTGCTGCTTCTTTTAAAGTGAACCAGATTACATTAGATTCTTCAAATTTACTTGAAACTTGCATCCTGAAACTTTCAAATAAATTGAACCAAATTTTGTATATTCTCTGCTACTTTTGGTAGTGTTAACTACTTTATAGTTTTGTACATTTTCAACCAAATCACAGCTGTTTTTGTTATTCTGTAATTCTGTTGAAAATGTACAAAACCATAAAGTAGCTAACAGCACTGAAAGTAGCAGAGAATGTATACTCATGGACATGCAGCAAAAGAGTGCTTCAAACTCATGTGAAACTAGGGAAACTTTAAAAGTGTGCATCTCTACACAAGAACTCATTAAAAAGTAATATTATGGACAATTAACCTCAACATAAATGAAAGAGAAGCAACAGTGCTTGTTAATATTGGATGTTCACAGTCTATGATAAATAAAATATTATTGGAAAATAGATAATGTGAATGTTGCTATGTTAGTTTATTAACTATAGTGTGAAGGAGTGAACAGCATCTAAAAAATTAACATTCAATAGGTGCATTATTGATGGTTATAAATATGCCTATATGCAAGTATAATATGATCAATGATAACAATCGATCTGATCACAATATTTGGAAAGCTTAGAATTGACAGCAAATATTTAGAAATATTCAAAATCATCTTAGCAATGATTGAAGTTGGAATTAGTAAAGCTAACTTTGAAACAAGATACACTCTTCAAATATGATGAGGTCTTTGCAGAAAAAGCCAAATCTATCGCTAATGTTTGTTAATCAAGATCATGCAAAGAAGATAGAACTTGACTATAATAATTGCTAACTCAAATTAGTAAAAGCATTCACTAGAGATGTCTACATTACAATAATAAAAAAAAGGGTAGAAGACTTATGAGCAGAGGCAAGAACTATTTGGTGGTTGATCTTAGACAAACATGTCTACAAAATAATAATTTTGATTTGCTTAAAACTATGATATGTTCTACTACAAGATCCTGCAGTAACAAATTCAACATGAAGATATACTGATGATACTCTTGTAGTTGATTGAATAAAAAAAAAAAAAAGACTCGTTTGAAAAAAATGGGATCTCCATGCTAAATCAGTGTAATACTTTAATGAAGATTGAGTACATGGGATTGGAAGTAACAATTAAGCTAACAAAAGAATTATGTTGGGTAAGAAAAATTCCACCAGCTCATATAGTGATGAAAAAGAGTAAGATATTTTCCATATGTGGAAACAAAACAATCTTCCAGTGGTTGGATGTTTAAGACTGGTGTGCAGCTATATTAAAACTTCACAAATGACCTTGGATAGAATAAGCCTATAGTGAAGCAAAACATAATTAAGATATTTCTAGAAGTAATTGCTAAGGTTCTGAGAAGGGATCCTGGTCAATAAATATGAAGTGTAGAACCAAATACACTGTTTCATGTATGATGTGATAAGAGTTTTTTGGTAAAGGTGATGCAAACAAAATTCATATAATTGCTTAGTAAGATACATGCATAAAAGGGCTAAATATGGGCATATAATTGCTTAGTAAGATACATGCATAAATATTGTCTTTGCTTGGTTCCCATTAAAATGGGAACCAAGCAAAGTCAATATTAAAACTGATTCTCATAGTGTGTTCAGCTGGTTGCAATCTGATCTAAATCAAAGGCTAAAAGAAGAGTATTCTTTAAATTTCATAGGGATATGAGATCCCAGTAGCAAAAACAAAGCAGCTGATCTGACAAGAGTATTAACAAAATGCATAAAGCACCTGTTTTTGACAATACAAGTTTGCAACATAATGTTGAAGCATGACCTACAAGAAGCTGAATGTACTCATGCACTAGGTCATACATTCCTTATGATGGCTATGGAGTTATACAAGTGCAAATTTATGCTAGAGAATAAGTAAAACAATTTCTCAGTGAATGTTATGCATGCATTCATTTGTCTCTACTGTAATCAGACAGAACAACTCATTTACTATATGTTAAAAGGCCATTTGGAAATGGCATCATTAAAAGAATATAGTTAATGGTAAAATGAACTAATACAAAAACAGGCTTCTTTGTACATATATGTAACATGTGTTTTGTGACCAAGACATTCAACAATGAATGTTTAGAAAATGCTTTATCTAAATATATATTTGATTATTTCAAAGATGTTTTTAAAAGGCCTGTTTCACAAATGTCCAGCTTAATAAAAAGTTTTTTTTATTGTAATTTTTGCAATATTCTGAACATAGACAATTTTGGTACATGAAAATTACATTTGATTCCACAAATGTATGTGAAGGTGATCTCAGCAAATGGAAATTAGATATTGGCTTCATGATTTATCTATGGTTACATAAAATTAAACCATAATTATTAATAAGAAAATTCTTACTAACTATAATTCATAACATTCAAATCAAAATAAGCATTTAAATTTAAGTTCCTGAAAATTTAAGTCCAAAGTTTAAAATTTAAGTACAAAGTTCAGACTTTTAAATCATAACTTTTAGAATTTCCAAATCTTATCTTTAATGAATCTTTATATATTTCAGGTTATCGTCCTTTTGGTGTATCACTTCTCTACATTGGTTGGGATAGCCGTTTAGGATTTCAGTTATACCAAAGTGATCCCAGTGGGAATTATTCTGGTTGGAAAGCAACATGCATAGGGAATAATAGTGTTGTAAGTAATAAAAGAAAACTTTTTATTATACACTTCACAAAATTTTAAAGACCATCAATTTCAGTTATTAATAACAACAGCTGATAAAAATAATAACTAATTATATAATATAATAATAAATAATGTAATTAATTAAAATGCACATAAAATATATTGAAATACTAAAAACTTTTAGTATTTAAAAAAATAAAAGGTTTTTGTTTGAAATTTTTTCTATTTTTAAGTTATAAAATTTTAGTTTTTTTCTTAATTGATTGGGAGTTGGTCCATATATATATATATATATATATATATATATATATATATATATATATATATATATATATATATATATATATATATATATATATATATATATATATATATATATATATATATATATATATATATATATATATATATATATATATTTCTTCAATAATTTTATTTGGAATTAAATGAATCATATTTTTATTTCATCTAAGATTACTTGATCCCAACCTTCCTTTATTTTTTTTTCTTTTAACTCGTTGAGATTATTAATTACTTTCCATTTGCATAAACCAAATGAAACAAATTACTCTGTATGTTTTCAATTGGATTTAAATCCTGGCTATTTGTAAGATATTTCTTTTCTTTGTTATTAATTTTTTGTATGATTAAAGCTATGGATGCTCCATTCTGTAAAAAAATTGGATTTTTGCTTCTTATTTTTTTAAGCAAAGTAACAAACTTTTTTAAAGTATTTCTGTATAGTCTTTAGAATATAGATATCTTAAGTAAGATATCTTAGTACCTTTAACAAATGCAGTGCTTGATTTTCCTCTACCAAAGGCTGCTCATTAAACTACCACCTCCAAAATTACATCAGAAAAAAAAACATACAAATTTTTCTTCCTTTCTTAAATCATGAAAATAATACTCATACCCATTAGGCCCATCTAAATTGAACTTCTTTTCATGAGACCATACAACATCATTCCAATCTAACCTTGTTTCAATGCAATTTCTAGCAAATTCAAGCCTAGTTTCTTTTTGTCTTTGAGTAATTTATGGATTTCTTTTTAATTTCTTAGGATTAATTAATGAATTTGATTTGGTTCCTGAATACTTTGAACACTTGCAGCTAATAATAAATACCTTTTTATCTGCTTAACAGTAATTGTTGAATTGCTTACAAACCTTAAAAATTAATTGAGTCTGTTTATCAAATATTTTTTTGTGCCCTGTTGTCTTTACAAACACATTTCCATTTCTTCCATTTAGGTAATTATAAACTAGAATCTTTGATTTGTTTATATTTTTTGCTATTTCTCATTCACTTAGTTCTTTGAATAAAGAGCATCTGTTTTACATACTTGTAGTCAGTGATGTCTTTTGGTTTGCTCATTTTTAAATCAAACAAGATAATCTAAAACAAGCTTTAAAGGTTCATAATAAGTTCATTTTAGATAATAATTTTGAGAAAGATTCAATTGAAAATCTTTTAAAAAGTAAAATGGTTTTAAAATTTTGTCATTTTAAAAAGTCCAAAATTTTTAGATATTCTTGCATATATATATATATATATATACATATACATATACATATACATATACATACATACATACATGGCCGCGGAGAGGGGATTTTGGACGGGGAAGATTCCCAGGGCCCCATGTATTTACAAACAATTTTTTAAAATCATTTTTAAAAGATTTAAATAGTTTTGACTTTTAAAAGCTTTAATTAACTTTCATTTTTATTTTCAATGACTAGAGCACGCTTCTATTGGTCCTGGGTATATAATTGATCATAATGAGGGCCCCTTAAGAAAACTTCCCAGGCCCCGAAATTTCTCTCGGTGGCTATGTGTATATATATATATATATACACACACACACACACACACACACACACACACACACACACACACACACACACACACACACACACACACACACACACACACACACACACACAGATCATTGGCCATAAATTAGAGCTCACTTTTTTTTTTTTTATAAAACATTAATTCAAAATAAAATGAATTGAAAACAAAACTTATTTTTTATATTTTATTTTTAAACATTATAATTAAAATCTTTATACATTATGGAAATCAAAAAAATAAATTTAAACATAATGGTCTTGATACCAAAAAATGAAAAATAATGAAATATGTTATATTATTTTGAAAAAAAGTTTGGACAAAAGTTAAGGTTATATTTCAAATAATATATAAGAACAACAATTTACAAATGGAAAACCATAAAAAAAAAGCGTTCTAATATTTTGTAGAACCTCCTTTCTCATGTAAGCATTGGTTTACTCTCTTTTGCATCGAATTTACAAGATTTTGAGTTATTTCTTTAGGCACATTGTCAAGCAGTTTCCTTATTTCAATTTTTAATTGCTCAACATTTAAAATTTGGATTTTTCCAAGATATGACGATCTAATCATGACCATGAATTTTCTATATAGTTTAAGTCAGGGCTGTTAGCAGGCCAAGACATCAATATTTGGCTGTCGACAAACCATTGTTTGCTGTATGGCATGGTGCACCATCTTGGCGCATCATCCAACACTATCTTGTTCATATATAATATATTGTTTTCTTCTTTAAATATATCAATTGAGGGAAGAAGGCAATTATCTAAAATTTCAATATATCTATCAGCATTAAGTCTACCTTCAAATAATTGATAGCATCCAAGTCCTACATAATTCATGCAGGCCCTAATGCCTATACTCTCACTTAGTATGACTCAGCATTTTTGCATATCTACCTCAACATTCATTTCGTCAGAGAATATAACATTTTGCCACTTACAATCAGGCCAATTTTTATGTTGATTGCACCATGCAATCCTTGCTTTTTGCTGTTTCTTTGAAAGTCTTGGCTTCTTGCATTCAGATTGCAGACAGTTTTTGAACTTACTTTTATTCCATATGTATTTTTTGATTTATGGCAAAGACTGCTTGACGATAATTTTCTGTCATGTTTCATTAAACGAATTAATAAACATTCATCTCTTTAAGTTGTTACAGCTGGCCGACCAGATCATCGCTGATCCTTAATGTCACCTGTTTCAGTAAAACATTTTAAAATACGTGCAACAATTGAATATGCAATATTTAACTTATTTGCTATTTGACAAAGGGATAGTTCTTGGTTTCGAAGAAAAATTGATTCGTAATGTGTTTTTTCAGAGATTCTTGACATTGATTTTGGAGTTTCATGCTGTATTTCTTTGCTCATTTTGTAACTTTTTTATTATTTAATTTATTCGTGTTTTTATTAGTACTATTTAAAACAAAAAACAAAAAAATATCAGAAATAATAAATGCAGATGATAATAAAATCAATTTATTGAAAAAAATCATGAATATATTACTTAAATTTTAAAAATAAAGCAGTGAGCCTTAACTTTTGACCAACATAAAAGATAAAAATTTTATAGTAGTTGTTATTAAATTATATATAATTAGGAGTACAAAATAAATTTTAAGGAAACCACATGTCAATTAAACAGTAAACATAATACTTATTATTTAATACTAATATTGAAAAAGTATAATAGTTCTTAAAATAATTTCAATCAAACAGGATTTAAAAAAAAAAAAAATAGTGAGCTCTAATTTAGGCCAATGATGTGTGTGTGTGTGTGTGTGTGTGTGTGTGTATATATATATATATATATATATATATATATAAATATATATATATATATATATATATATATATATATATATATATATATATATATATATATATAATATATATATATATATATATATATATATATATATATATATATATATATATATATATATATATATATATATATATATATATATATGCATGGATATCTTAAATGTAGATATGGATATCTAAATATATAGAATAATATACTTAAGAGAAGAATTCAAATAATTGTTTAATAAAGAAATTTGAAGAGGAATGTATTGGGAATGTATTAGGAATGTAGAAGAACTAGTTGAGTGTTAAGTCAAAGCCCACTAGATTGCTTTAAGTTCTTTTTGTCTAATTAAATATCTTTGTATCTCAATCACAAATCATTTGTAATCCAAATTTTTGCCCAAAACCAAACAAGTAGAATGTTGCCAAAATAGAATTTTCAGTTTTAGCTTTAGCCAATTCCAAAGCTGAAAGTTTTCGTTTACTATTTTTTACAAAGTTTTTTTTTACAAAATATCTTTGACTTTAGACTTTTACAATTCATTATAGCTAGAGGAGTTAAGTAGTGTCAATACTTTGTATTGTTTCATCCTATTGAGTGAGTGGTTTCAATTGCTATTCAACAACAATTTTAAGGTATATATTTTTTGTAATATGCTAGAACAATAGTTTGCATTCATATTTTTAGGCTGCTATCTCAATGCTAAAGCAAGATTATAATGAAGATGGTGTTAATCTTGAAGAAGCATTACAATTAGCAGTCAAAGTTCTTGGGAAAACTTTGGATGTTCAAAAACTCACCTCAGAAAAAGGTATTTTAATAACTATCACAGTTTTAGAATAAAAGTTCTATAAAAGTTCTTGTTATTTTTCTTTACTTTTAAAAAATTATTGTAAATTATCATTATTATGAAAAAAAATGATAATAAAAATAAAAAAGTAAAAAAAAAAAAAGAAAGAAAAAATGCAAAAAAGTGTAACTTAAGTTTCAATCATGTTAGTGATTCAATATCCTTAAGAACAATTTTAAATTTGCTCACAAGAGTTGTTTACTAATTTACCTTCAAAATCCTTTGCTTTTTTATTGACAACAAGATTAAATTATTTCGGTTTTCTTTTAGTTGAGATTGCTCATTTAACACGTAAAAATGGTGAAACTGTAATTCATATACTCAGCAGCAATGAGATCAATGTTCTTTTACAGCATCATGAAGAAGAACAAAAGAAAGTAGAAGAAGAAAAAGCAAAATCTGAAAAACTAAAAGCAACAAAGAAATAAATTTTGTTGGTATAATACATGAAAACATTTCTGAAAAGTTTCCAATATTTTTCAAATGTTTTATGCTGTTCAAAGTTCAAAGACAAATCATCATATGAATGTTTAGTTTTATTTTCTGAAGAACGATATGTAGTTTTCATAAGAAATGCTGAAAAGATCAAATATATATGCTGTTATTTTCTTTTTCTATTTAAAGTTTATAGTGATTTTTTTTTGTAAACTAGCCTAAAGTTTCTGATTGTTGAACATGTACTTATGCTATTATTATTATTATTGTTGTTGTTGTTATATTTTTGTTATTATTATATTGTTATTATTATTATTTATTATTGGTTTTTTACAACATAAAGTTCATGTTTCTCACTTTTCTGTCAACTTTTCTATCTCGTTTAGGAAAGTTGCATAAATATAATGCAATTTTAAGCATAAGGTTGTGTTATTCTTATTTAGCAAAACTATTAAGTTCATGATTGAGACATGGAACTGTACTATTGGCCTGCACAACTTAAATGGGGTTTACCAACATTTGACATTAGTTCATTACATGTTTTGGTAAGTTTTAGTGTTTTTTCATTTATTTTTTTTTTAAAACATTAAATGAGCTCTATGTATTATATATATTTATATATATATATATATATATATATATATATATATATATATATATATATATATATATATATATATATATATATATATATATATGTATGTATATGTATATGTATATGTATATGTATATGTATATATATATATATATATATATATATATATATATATATATATATATATATATATATATATATATATATATATATATATATATATATATATGTTAAGTTGTTTTTTTTTTAATCAAATATTAAAGATTAAGTTTGTATTTTGATGGATGCAAATAAGTTTGTAAGTATGTAAAAAGAATCTTTTACTTCCCTTTTTTGCTGCAAATTATTTAATGAATATATTTTGGACAAAATTTAGAGCTACATTAAGTTCTGTAAAGCACCTGTCAGTCTTTACCCATCTTTAAAATCACTGCTTAATAAAAAAGGTAAATTTTGTGTTTAATGAAAAATCAAAACTCTTATTGATCGTTTTGTTAATCAAAAAATATCTATCAACTTGGTAATTACTTTTAGCTTGTAATTTACCATGTCTGTTAACAGCTTCTGGTGAGAAGTATACTTCTCCAAAAGATATAATAAATTATCTTAATCAAAAGGTACTTTATTTATACTTTTTTTTGTTCCAAATTATCTATTAGATTCGAAAAAATTGAGTGAACAGTGGTTTTGTAGTTTTAGAAAAAAAGTTTTTTTATCTTGACTTTATTCACAAGGTAAAAGTTATGGTGACTACAGCAGTTTTTTGTATCACCTGCAGTTCTCTTACAGTATGGTCTTCATTGTTTTTTTAAAATGGCAAAAACTGGCTATATAAAAAAGCTGAATTGATACTGTACTTTAGTTTAATTACATATTTTATTAATTTAACACACTGTATTTTTTTAAATTACAAACTCGCCACATAATAACAAAAACTGTAAAGGAAAGTTTTTACAGCAATGATTAGTCATGGTTAAAGCAAAAAGCTGAAAAGTTATGTTGACTGAAAGAAAACAAACAGCTGTAAGCAAAGAATATTAACAAAGAGCAATACATAAGGTGCCATTTACCATCACTGCCAATCTTATTTCATTTAGACTTACTGCTTGTTTTAGTATATTAAAATGCATAAATATTAGATTAAAAAAATGAATTTCTCATGCTCTGTATGTTCAAATGTGAAAAACTGTTTGGTGTTATGATTCATTATTATATTCAGACTCAGCACAAGAATATTCAAATTAGACAAAGCCAATAAAAAAATTTTTTTTTTTACTTGGTTGTGTTTTTTTTATTATTATTTTTACTATAGTTGTTGTTGTTATTGTTATTATTATTATTATTATTATTATTATTATTATTATTATTATTATTATTATTATTATTATTGTTATTATTATTATTATTATTATTGTTATTATTATTATTATATTATTGTTATTATTATTATTATTATTATTATTATTATTATTGTTGTTGTTGTTATTATTATTATTACTACTACTACTACTACTACTACTACTACTACTACTACTACTACTACTACTACTACTACTACTACTACTACTACTACTACTACTTCTACTACTACTATTGTTATTATATTATGATTTAAAATCTGGTTAAAATAACAAACATAAAATGTAACAAACAAACATACAAACCTTTAAAATGCAAAAATGTATATGTTACAATTTATAATAATGTTATTCTATACTTGTTACAGTTTTTCAACCCTGATACTTGGCTTAATGAGGAGCAAAAAGAAGATATCGTTGCAATGACCTCGTTAGTAGAAGAAAAACTCCTGCCAGCTGTTGTAAGTTATGCATATCGGAATTTTTAATCAGAATGAAGAAGTATATATATATATATATATATATATATATATATATATATATATATATATATATATATATATATATATATATATATATATATATATATATATATATATATATATATATATATATATATATATATGTATATTTAGTTGTCTTTACTTTGGCTTGATAACCAAAATTATACAGAAGTAACACGTATGGCTTATGCGAAATCTTGTCGCTACCCCCTTAATTTCTCTACACCTCAAGGTCTTCAACAAGAAGTTGAAGAGTTTATTCGTATTTCAGGAAATTTCCCTGATGAAAATCTGGAAGTTATCTGTAACAAAGTAAATCTTTATATTCACTTGTTGTATTAAGAACTTTAAAGTTATTATCTGCTCTAAAATACTTTTTTATTTTTTAGTTATTTACGAATGCTATTTCTACATTGAACTTATTTTCAGAGTTTTTGGGTGATAAAGATTATTTATTCGGTGATAGGTATTGGCTTCTTGTTTTTTTGATCATATTTAATAAACTTTTTTTTGTAAAATGTTAAAAAATTTACTTTTGTCTAATTTGTCTAATACTATCCAATAGGTTTATTATATAATATACTTTATTACATTGTATTTATATATAATAATATGTCTATTTTGTATAATATTTTCTAATGTGTCTAATAATGTACTATTGTCTAATTTTCTAACGCTCTTTAATTTTTTTTTTAGACCAAGCTCTTTAGATGCTCTACTCTTCTCATGTCTCGCTATTCCATTGAAGCTGCCTTTACTAAGTGGAAAATTAAAACACCATCTAAAGGGTTGTAAAAACATTTATCAGTATACGACTCGAATTATGCAGACGCATTTTAAAGAAGAGCTGAAAAGTCAAGGTTTTTCTAATTTTTGTTTTTCATCTTTTTTAAAAATTTGTTTCAGCTTAGAAACACAAAAACTTTTAATTACAGATGTTTTGAAAGTTATTTTTCTTCTATCTTTTCTGTTATTAGATTCTCTTCCCAAAGAAGAAGAAGACTCAGATAAATACGATTGGGTATTTCCTGTTGTCGTTACTGCGCTAGCAATGCTTTCTTACGCTATAAACATCAGATTGATAAGCATTACAAGATGATTAAAAAAGGAAATATGAATTTCGGAAAATGATTTTCGCAGTTACAATTAAAAGTCGTGCTTGTTGGAATGAAAATTTTTCAGAATTACTTTTTAAACGCTATTTTCTTCACTTACCAAAAGAGCACAAGTAAAAGCATAGTGGCCTTAGCATCCGGTATTCGCTAAATTTCCAAAACTCTTTTTTTCGCTTTTGTCTCTTCACATGTATTGCGTTATATTTCACATTTGTTCTAGCAAGAAAATATTAAGATTTATCAGCATAAATGTGACGAAATTTGAATGAACAATTCAATTACACGTTTATAGTACGTGTGTTTAATGTTTTACAGACAATATTTTGAGTTTCTTTTCGGCCAACTGTATTCTTCATTTCCCCTTAAGTTTTGTTTCCCAACGTATCAACCGATATAGTTAAAGGTGTTGTTTATATTTATGTTCAAAGTTCAAAAACGTTCACTTACGAAAATGGTGGATCGATAACAGAATACAAGAGATTTGAAGCTGAAATAAAGTCATCAAACCCCTTGTGTTATAGAGACGGTTTGTGCTGTCTGTTAACGACCATAGATTATTAGAGTGACATGTTGAGTCCTCTCTTTTTTAAGTTATTAGCATTACTGTATTGCGAATCTTGAAATAGCACTTCGCGTTTAGTCAACAATCGTCACAGTTTTAGCAATTTCAAACTAATTAAAACATTAACGAAACATTAACATGTTTAGTTATGCTGTCTATGGGAGTAGGAATTGTTACGACAATTTAACATAGTCAACCTTGTCGGTATTAAAGCTTAAGTGTTTTGTGTGTATGTGTGTGCGTGTGACATTTTTAAACAAACTGTTTGGTATTTCATATTTAAGTTGTTTTTACTGTTAATATTTATCGTCAGGCGGTTATAATGGCTAAGATAAAATAAATAAACATAAACTAACAAACGGTGAAATAATACACATTACATACATTCATGGGGGTTCGTTGCTTGTTTTTTTAGGGGTTCATTGCCTATTTTATATTGGATGGCGGAAGAGGGTGGAGACATTACAAAAGATCTTGCACCGTCTTTGTATAGAAAAATACCGATTGAAAGTTTTTCCTTCTTTTCAAATGCATTTTCGATTTTATAAAGTTAATTGTTTCTAAAGTTTGAATGTTATTATTAAGTTATCGAGATCAAACGTAATTTCGCATTTCGTTTGACCTCGATAACATAACAATATTAACTTTATAAAATCAAAAAAGGCAAGTTTGAGCCTCATCGTTGACTTATCTAGATAACTCAAATATAAGGTTCAAATTTGCAGTAAAATCTGACAGCTTTAGATAAGCAAAAAAAAGTAATTGCTGCATAATATGATTTGCATATGCTAACCGAACTATCGGTTAATTTTTAATTGCTAGTAAAACAAAATCGCTTTATGTATATAATTGGTAGTAAAACAAAAACTATTAACGGCCGGGGCCTAGGCAAATGCCGTATTTGCTGGTTAGTAATTGCATCATGCAAATGCCTATAATGCAGGCGCTTGCATGAAGCATCGCGTTAACGTATAAAAGTTGAAAAAGCAACCTACTATATGTGTTACTATAGTACTTAAAAAAAAGACTATTTTTAGAACATCTATATATTCTTTCTCAAATCGTTTTTATGTTTAAATGCAATCAAATCGAGAATATTTTTTCAAGTCGTTGCTGTGCGACAAGTAAACTCGCCACATCATTTTTGCTTACATCATTATTTTGATTAAAAAAAACAACGTGATTCATGATTTCCTCCAATCAGGTTTTGTGATGTTTCTTAAAAATGGTTGTATTCGCACGAAAAGATTCAAGTGTAATTAAAGATGTTTTGTGTTGTTCCAAAATGGCCATGGTTTATAAACACTTAAATCTCAACTTAGTTAAGTGACAAAAACGTTAAATCAAAGATGAGTAGATGATATAAAAATTAGTTTCTATTTGGAATCTAAGAAAAATATACGCAAATTATATTTTAACTATCGTACTTTTAAAAAGCAAACAAGGATGTCGGATTTTTCTTTCGATTTTTTTGATAACCTCTTTGAAGACTGCCCATGTGAAACCCCAAAAAAGAATTCTTTTTCAATAACGAAAAGCTCACCTCCACAATCACATGCACATTCAGAAGATGAATCTTCAGATTCTGGACATGGGAGTCCTGGATCAAGTTGCTTTAGAAATTGCTCACGTTCTCCAGTAAGTTCAAGCTTAAGTTATATCAAATGAAAATATCATAAATTTCAATAAAGGACTTTCTAATTCATATGCATGCCATTTATCATCTTCAGACATATTTTTGGTTTATTAATTAGAATGAAAACTATGAAAAGACAGATATAACATGTATATGTAACACATACATGTTGCATATATATGTTATGTCTATGTCTACTCATAGTTTTTTCAATTTTTATTAAAATGGGAAAAGGGTAGTAATGCTAAAAAAGAATATTTATGTTGTGACTTATGCCACAACATAAACACATTGGTGAAAAGAAAAAGTTGTTTGATTAAACTTTATACTGCAAAAATCTTGCTTCAATCAGTAAAATTTACATAGCTAAAATGAAAGTTAAATCATGTATTTATCTTCTTGGTAAACCTCAACAATATTTCAGATGCTGTAGCTACAGATACTTCTAGAGAAATACTCTATTTACAAGAGAAATGCAGAAATATCTGTCAAAATAACAATTAGGTGGTAGCAACTCAAAAAGCCAAGCCTTTATTTCCTTACTATATTGCCATGAAGTTGGTGTAAATACAGGTTTTCTAAAGAAAGAAGTATGTAAAGAAGAGAGAGCACATAAATAAATTCAGTGACATTTGAAGTAGAATATAAAAAAACAGAACAAGTTCAGAAAATTTTCAGTCTCCTTTGTACACCTCAAGTTCTATGTTAAGTGAAACTGATTATATAGAATCTGATAAAGATTTTAAACTGCTTCAGATATCATTCCAACAAATCTAACATTTGGATTGGATCAAACTAGTATGATAAAGTTTATATCTTCACTGTAGTTGTACAGGCTTATGGTGTTGAAGATGTAAAAAATGTTTCCTCTGTTTTACTGAAGATATGGAAAACTGACTCAGGATACCAAGTTATAAAAATGGAGAGAAAATTTATGCACATAGAAGGCAGCAAATGATTGTTCCACTTTCAACTATTCTCTAAAAAGACATGACAAGGAAACAGTTTTTTGTTTCAAATTGTTAAAAACCATTAAAAGCACTTTCTAAACCCAACAAGAAAACACCTTATTACTAAAACAATAATAGCAGTTCCTTTCTGTGTATTTTATTTAAAAGTTATATACTATTAGATATCTTTACTAAAAAATTAACAAGTCATTGAAATAGTCTAATATTCATTAAGATTTATTTTTACCATGTATGCTCCATATTGCAAATTCTCGTCTTAAGCCTTCCAAACATCTCCTTTTGGTCTTCACAATGAGCAAGAATTTTAAGTATTTCAAAGTTTTTTGTTTTTTAAAGATTTTTAAGAACTTTTCCAATTACATATAAGCACAGATCATAAGTAACATAGTTTCAATATCACAGTAATTTGAAGCAGTGCTTGCAATGGTGCATGAATTTGTCTCCTTATTCCCAGATGGATCACCAGCTGGATGCTATTATATCACAAAATAAAGGTCCATCCTGACTCATTCTATCATTTGATCTAGCTACTAAGTTTATTGCTCCATTATTGCTTATTGCTCCATCTTTTTGTTTGCATTATGGTCTTGTAATAAACAAAGACTGCAATCTTAATACCCAAGAAGCAAGTTTTTGCTTGATTTTTCTTTTTAACATAAGGAATTGAAGAACATACAATAGCTTTTTCTGATATTTTCTTATTGAGAAGGAAATGATTATAATAATTAACTGCATGGGTGGTTTATTAGATTACATATTATTAGAAATTTAAATTGTTAAAAAAATATAAATTGAAGTATATTAACATTAACTTCTATGAATTAGATTATAATTATAATCATTATTGACACTTCTGTTTTGTTTAATTTTAAGGATTTAATTGACACCTGGGAATCAAATATAGACAATTCAATATGGGGATCAATACTTGATGATTTACCAGATGAATTCTCTGATACAGAAGTTTATGATTATTCAACAAACTTAAAATATTCTTTAATTGATGAAAAAAACTTAATGTGGGAAAATAGCAAAGATATATATAATGAAGAAGATTACTCAATGACAATGAACACAACAGAAATTTTAAATAACACCGGTAAGAACTTAAAAAGTTAACAGTTGTTGATACACTTAAAAAACTCTCTTATCAGCTAATGAGTATTTTCTAATGTTTGTAATGAAAGTTTTTTTTGAGCTCTCGAAAAGAGAGAAATTACTACTCTGGGAAGAGATATTGTTATTAAAGTAATTTTAAATTTATTTAAAATTGCTTTAACAGCAATTTATCTTAGTAGTATAGAAAATAAATCTTAGTATTTGTTTAAAGAATACAAAATATATTTTCAGAGAATGTTCAACAAATTTCTGTCACTAATAATCCTGTAGAGATTAATTCATCCAAATTGGTTCCTAATGCTCCTAATGATTCTGGTCAAAAGTCTGATCAGTCACTTCCTTTCATTCTAAAGCTAGTTAATTCAAATTGTCTTCAAAATGAAAATATAAAATCTCATATCAAAATTGGAAAAAATATATTTGCTGTTATGCAAAATAGCAATCAAGTTAAAACTGTTCATGCACCAATCATTGCTTCTTCAATTCAAAAACCAGTTAATATATCTTCAAATGTTTCTTCATTTCAAAGTCCTGTTGGCTTGTCAAAAAATATAAATTCTACAGAAGAACAACTTGGAATTTTTTCTGTTGAGAAAAAAAGTGTTAATGTAAAAGAGAAAGAAATGAGAAAACACACAAAAATTGAGGATCATGATTATTTTGAAGAAGCTGACTTAGATGTGAATGGCACTACTGGAGTAAGCCTGGTAAAAAATTGATTTGTTAAAAATTTTGGTTAAGTATAATATATATATATATATATATGCAGATTGTTTACTTAATAAAACAAAGTAATGTTTAAATTTGCAGTTATGTAAAAATCTTGTTAATATAAATTTATTAGCTGTAACATAATATTATAAAAACTTTATCTACAGGGGTCTGGGCCTGGGTTAGCGTTAACTGATGAGGAAAAACGATTGCTTGAGCTTGAAAATGTTATTCTACCTGAAAATTGTGGACTAACGAAAGATGAAGAAAAGGTCTTAAAAAAAGTTAGAAGAAAAATTAAAAACAAGGTTTGACATTTCATTAACTATTTTACTTCATATATTTGGGTAAATTCTTTGTAGCATGTTGTAAAGGCCTTGCATACTTTTTAGTGTAATTTCCAGTTTTTCATAATGATTAACTGCATGTTTAACAAAACAACAAAGTTTTACTTTTTTCTTTACTGTTTATTTATGAGATTTTGTATGCATAGGCTAAAGCATAATTTATGCAATTTAATATGTATTTGAATGTGTTTTTAAAAACTTGTAGCAATCCGCAATGGAGAGTCGTCGCAGAAGAAAAGAATATATTGACAGTCTTGAAAAAAGGTAGTTATTTGGTTACTCATAAAATAGCTTCTTTTTATAAACAGAAAGTTTATCTTTGCTTTAAATCTTGTCTATAGAGTGAAAAATTGTACAGACATCAATCTCACTTTGAAAAAGAAAGTTGATTCTCTTACTGAAGATAACAAGTAATATTTTTTCCTTTAACCTTTTATTACATTTTATTGTTAAGCTGTATGCATTAGTGCATTTATGCTTTTCAAATAAAGCTACAAATTTTGCATTAACAGTTTAGAACTTTTTATACTTTAGTCATTTTGTAAGTTGTTTCAATTACTGTTCTCTTAGATCATTATTGAAGCAGTTAAAGGAGCTTCAGAGCTTTGTTGCTGCTTCTGTCCAACAAAGTCGTAATACACAAAAAGGAACTTGTCTTGCTGTAAGTTTTTACTTTAAATATAATTTTAACTGCCACAAATTTTTTTTTTTTTTTTGTATCATAAAAGTATTTACTTGCACGTATTATGGCTTCATTTTTGCCTTGCTTTTAGATGCTTGTTTTATCATTTGCATTCTTCTTCCTTCCTTTCAATCATATGGCTGTTAATGCTCCAAAAAATTCTATATTAACGGAGGCACCAAGTCAAGCTGATGTTTGTAAGTTCTTTTTACATTAAGTTTTAAACGCTGTTAAAATAAAAAAGAAAGGTAATTTTTTTAATGTGAATTCATTTAATTTAGTCCGGTCTCGTACTTTACTTCACTTGGAAAATCAAAGTGATATCGACGTATACGAATATGATGCTGCTATGTCTCGATTTGACACGCATAACAGAACGCATGCAACGACCTATCCTAAAGTATTTTCTGATGAGGTTCGTACAAAAATTGAGCAACTTTTAGCTGCAGAAGATAGTACAAGTAACTTGCTTAAAGCGACACTTGATGTTTATATGAACTCAATCGAATATCCCCAGAATGTAGAACTTAAAAAGCTTGACCTCGTAAATGTATTAGAATTCCAACAAGATGATGTACCTTCAAATTGGCGCAAAAAAGGTAATAGCGGTGACGTGATGTTGTAAATACGGAAATATTTTTGTAAATAAACTAATAACAAACCTTCACAGCATCTTTATTTATCAGATGCTTTAAAAACCTTTATTATTAAACACTCGAGTATTTTGCAGGCATTCACAGAAGCATTTCAAAGTATGAGTATCATTGCTTCTGCGTTTTTTCTTTTAATTCCCCTGTACTTAAAATTACCCCGCGTACAGTGGGTATTATTTTAAAGATTTGAAACAAAGAGAAACTTAAACAATATTCTAACATATCAGATACAAAACTGTTCTTCATGAACTTTGAATAACCGGGATTTTAGTTTACAGAAGTTATCAAGGTTTTTGATTATTATTATTTCGTATAAATATTAGACCCGTTGTCTACGAACTCTCTATTTACTCTACATGAATGGGATACTGATATTGTTTTAAAATAAACATCTTGATTGTAAAATTAGCGATGGTCTAATTGATTTTTCACACATCACACGGGGGTAATCATTGGATTTTTTCTGTTTGATAGTTACCCTATCAAAATCACGTGATCGATTTTTCTATACCATATAAAGCAAATCTTTAACCATAATGCATTGCAATTATTAACCGGCCACAAATTGCAAAAAAAAAATCAGGCGGCTGTTCAGGCATACGACACGTTGAATTCATTTTCAAATTCATTGGTATTACCCCCTGAAGGGAGTTAAAGGTATTGCTTATTTTGCTGATGGTTTAACTGTTATTTTTTTAAAATGATAAAATTAAAAAAATAAAAAAATTTTAATTTGAATAATTATTTTGTTCTCTTTTCTGGTTGTCGAATAATACACTATATTTGTATAGTTATAATTATAAAGTTAAAATATACCGGGGGTCAGTCCTGAGCTATTTACTTGAAAACTTTCTCTAATCAGCCTTTCCGAGATAAAAAGCGCTAGGAGCGGACGGTGTTCAGTGTCTGGACAATATTTTTAAATAAGTCGTTATTTATGACTAATTTTTACAGAAATTATCAATCATTTCTAAATGTATTCTTTTAAACATTTTATCTACTTGTTTGGTAGTAAATCTGGGAGAAGAAGGGAACGTTGGATTCACCTACAAGCTGTCAAGCTAAAATCCTTAAAAAATGGTAATTTTTTTTTGTTAAATTAGTTTGATGGAGTTTCACTGAAAAGTTTGGTATTTTCCTTTGTATAATAATCTAGTTGACAGCATGTACTAGCATAGTACCCAAAAATTATTAAATACCTCAATGAAAAATAAGTTACATTAGAAAAAGAAACAAAAAAAAACAAGGTCTGTGAGCAATTTAAAAAGCTTAACTCTGATCTCACTGAATTAATGAACTCATCTTCATTTATCTAAAATAATAAACTAAAACTCAGTAACTTTTCTCATTATGAATTAAATGTTTAAATTATAAATGGTTACTTCTAGGACAGTATAACTTAAGTTTTATAAAGTAATCAGTAAATGTCAATTATATGGTAGAAGCATTCCCTGGAAAATAACTGTCTCTACTACTGTAATCTTATGAGCTTTATACTGTTTTAATGATTGTAAATACATTTTAAAATTAAACCTTTCCAAAAATGATTAATAAAAAAAAAAAGATTTTGTTTTTTATTTTTTTGAAATAAAATATAACAGGGCCAAATCAGGTTTTGAGAATTAAATGTAGCAGAATTAATGTTAAGCAAATCAAGTTCACAATCACCTTAACATAAATCATTCTACAACTTTTCAAATCAGAGCTTGCTGTATAGATTAGTCTCACATGGACTTTCAATTGGCAGCAAGTTTTTTTTGTTTGATACTTTAGTTATCAAGTATTCTAAGTTGTAGCTAAATTAAAAGTATATTGATTATAATACATTTATATGTAGTAAGTAATCATAAACTAAAAGTACAAATCAGTTTAACAACAGCCTAATGTCATGTATTAAATATGAAATTAAAATAGAGTTAAATATTTATTAACATGTTTCACTATGTAAATTAGCTTTTGGATTGTGATAGATTAGCCTTGCTACACTGAGCAGTTGCTCACCAGTAATAGTGGGAGGAAGTGATAAATATTTTGTTATTTTTTATAAGTACGTGGATTAGAAGCATAGTGTTAAAAAGTGTCATCAGTCTTTAACAGCAAAGGGTCTTTTGAATTAAAAGTCAAATGTATATAAATCAGCAGAAAAACATCTGAACTTTCTAATATTTCTCTAGGCATATATCTTTTTGGTTCAACACCAGGCTATAGTTATTAGCTAACAGATTTTCTATTCTATTAAGTATATCAAAAGTTAGCTGGTTTAAAAAGTGTATAAAGAATTGTGAAAATAATTTTTATGCCATGTCATGGAATTTAATAACTTCTCTATGCAAAACTCATAAAATTTTGTGTTAGTTTAATGAGCTGATTTCAGCTCATTAAACATAGATTGATTTTTAGCAGTTTTATGGTTTAGATTTTCCTGTTTTTTTACTATCTCTACTTGAAAAGTTTTTTGATACCATCAAGAAGTGATGAGTGTAGAATAGCTAATTGATTTACCTTCTTAGTTACTTCTCCAGTCAGATCTGGTGAGAACTTCCTGTCCTAATTAAAAATGATCTGTTAGGTTTGGATTTATTTTTATACGTTCCCAGCTTGTTGACAACAGTTTTGTGTCAATTAATAGTGGTTTTAAAATGTAATATACTAGATGAAAAAACAAAGTTTTTCATGACATCTTGGTCAACTAGGGAACACAATTACCAGAAATATAATTTTCTTTTTTTTAATTGACCAAACTTCCAAAAAAAGAAATCTTAAAAAGTACAATTTGTACATTTTTTTATGTTTGAATCAATATCTAAACTATTGTTGTTAGTCAGCATTTAGTAAATGATTCTATCTGGATCACTAGAAAATATGTGAAAAGTCAATATAAAGTATAATAGCTATTTTGAAAGTTACTGAAACTTAAGCTCTCTAAAAAAACACAATTTAAATATTTTCATAAGTCTACTTGAACTTGTCTTGCTTGTCAATAACTTTATAGATTGCCTAATTTTTTGATCAAAACAATTTTATTTTGTGATATACTCATTTGCTATTTCCTTCTCTAGCAACTCCCAAATGTTCTGTATCAAATTAAGATTATCAGCACAATTAACAGTAGGGTATTCCATTCAAAAAGAAATTAAATTCTTCTAGCTGTTTGGCATGTTGCCCTATCTTTCATAAAGATTTTTTTTTACCTGGACAAAACCATTCAATAAAACTAAACATTTTGTGAAGATAATATTTACTGTCACAGCTGTCACCTATTTTTCCTGACATTTGGCATAAACTGGACAAAATGTGATTGATTTGTCCTTGAGGACAAATTGTGACAAAAAGTGATTGATTTGTCCTTGAGGACAAGTTGTAAACATTTCAATGTAAAGTTGTAAGACTTTCCTAACCACATTTCCTGCTTGTGAGATGTTTAATGTTATTTATAAGATAGAATAATTCATAACATTTACAATTATGCAGAAAATATTAATAATTGAGATAATTTTGTTTGGAAAAATCATCGTTTATTATTTAAAATGCTGTTGAGGCAGTTTTGAGTAAAATGAATGGGGCACCTTTGAATTGTTGTTTAAAATTCTTGCACTTTATTGCTTGATTATTACGGCCTGGATTTTGATTGTCTATTGTTAAAAATGGTTCTAAATTATTAAAAAAAGAGAGTGACAGAAGTTATAGAGGAATATGTTAACAATGCTGTTCTCCAAGTTGCAAATGGATTACTGAGGCCAAGCGAAGCTGCTATAACTTATAGTTTAAAACCTAATACTTTACATTACAGAATAAAGAAATATACAAATTTATCTAAGACCAAGCTTGTTTGACAACTAAATATACTGTCACACTAGTATTTAATAAAGATGAGGAAATAATGTTAAGAGACTACCTAATAAAAAGCTCTAAAATGAATTATGGCTTGACATAAACAAGCAAAAGAACAAGCATTTCATTATGCTATGAAACTTTGCAAATGTCCAAGTAAATGGATTGAAAATAAACAAGCTGGTATTGAGTGGTTGAAGGGCTTCATGAAATGTCACCAAGAACTTTCACTTGGAAAACCTGAAAATACAAGTTTGTCTCGTTCAACAAGTTTCCATCAGCCCAATGTAAATCAGTTTTTTGATAGTTATGAAAAAGTTTTAAAATATTATTTCACTCCTGATAGAATTTATAATATCAATGAAACCAGCATTGTGACAGTACAAGCACCCCATATTATAGCATCATGTTAAACAAAAGTAGGACAGTGTGTATCTGCTGAACATGGACAACTAATTACTATGTGTGGTATACAATTTCATGGCACCATGATAAAAGTGGGACCACCTGGTTGTTATGGTTATGCAAACAGTCCAAGAAGTGGCTGGTTGACAGGGCCATTGTTTTTATAGGTTCTAGAACATACAAAAAAACATGTTAGATGCTCAAAAGAGGATCCTGTTTTACTCTTAATGGATAATCATGAAAGTAATTGTACATTAGATGCCATCAATTATTGTTATGAAAAACAAGAAACTTCGAAAATTAGATTTACATCCTCAAAAGCTAAGCTAAAATAAAAAATACTTTATCTATGTTATCTTAACTTTTAATTATTTTAATTTTTTGCTTTTTTTTTTAAGTTTAGATTTTGTTGCTTGTAAAGATTCTTTTAAAAATTGAGGTTTATTATATATATATATATATATATATATATATATATATATATATATATATATATATATATATATATATATATATATTCATTCTTTATTGCATTGTTAATGTTTTTTAAATGTTCTGTAATACAATACCATACCAAACAATGCACTAACACAAACATTAGTGTGTTTGAAGTGTAAGATCTTAATTAGATCAGTGGATGCTTTAGTATTTTTCCATTTCCGTTTACCGGTATAATTGGGTTTTTTTAAGTTTAAGGTTTAGTTTTGTAAGGTTTTTTTTTAATATATATAAGCTGTTTCTATTTGCAGCTTAAATAGCTTTATATAATTTTTGTTTGATCAACTCTTTGAGTGGTTATAAGATTAGATAGTATTTTTAAAAAAAAGATTTTTACTATTAGAAACTTAAACTTAATGAAATTTAAAAGTAAATATTGCTCTATTTAAAAAAAAGAAGTAATCTCTAGTTATTTCCATTTGCCGGAGATAATTCAAAGCTGCCTTAGGTTGGGGCAGTTTTAAACATTTTCATGCATGTTGAAGAAATAGGAATTTTGATCTGACTTTTAGCTCAGAGTTTATTAAAACTTTTGAATAACATGATATAAATATGTTTTGATATAAAGCATATTTATATTATGTTATTCAGTTTTCCATAGCCTCTAATATCTATTTAGTCCATTTTGATAATCCTATATTTAAAAGGAAAGATACAAAGCAAAAAGGTGATGTAAGGTGCTATTTAGTATGATAATTGTAGACACTATATTATATTTATTATAATGAATTGCAGGATATTGTGATTTTATTAAAATACAATTGAAATTAATTTAAAATTATATTTGGTTTAAAAATCTCTTGTATTTCAGTTTATTACAGTAATGATTTTAAAAAGTTATGGAGCAACATTATCTTGAATCTACTGTTTTTGTCTTGTGAAACTGTTAGCTCAAAGAAAAAAATGGATTTCACCATCTGAAATACAATAAATAAAAAGAATTCAAAGAAATTAATTTAAACGTATGCCACTAAACCCTTTTGTGTAGGGTAAAAGGACTATTGCACTCTTCTACATGGTGTTGATTTCATGTACTTTGTTAGTAAAATTAATCACAGAGAAAGAGATAAAAACTTGAAGTAAATAAACATTTTTTTTTATTTGTTTGGTCTGAAATTAATTTTTTTTTAAAAAAATGCTTGAACATTATTCACAATGTAAAAAAGTAAAAATGAATAAAGTATCACTGGAAATAAAGTAAAAAAAAAAGAAATTTCTGTAGTTTATCAAGAAACCCTGGGTAATAATTTTACTTTTAAAGTTTTCTTCATTTAATACTGTTACATGACATTTTGCCATTCATTTCTATCAATAATCTTATATGATAAGGGAAAAAAGTATTGCAAGTGTGTAGGAGTTAGCCTCATATTTTCTTTAAAAGATTCAAAATAATGTAAACAAATTGTCAATTTCTTAAAAAACTCTGATCTCACTGAATAAAAGTATATCAGTTTCTATTACTAACTAAAGTTGATAGTTAAGATTTCTTTCTTAGACTGACATTTCATCTGAAGCCAGTTTAAGTAGTGATGAAGAGAAGCCAGATGAGAAAAATTCATGGGAAGATGATTCAAGGTTTGTTTTTTAGATTTTTAGATCCTTGACTTTGTATTCCACTTTTCAAAAAACTGTTTAATAAATTGTCTTAATCAAAAAGATTTTCAATAAGATGATAAAATATTTGTTCATTTAGTTTGTTTTTTTAAAACTTTTTGCTTGTACCTAAGTATGATTTCTAAAACATCAGCCATTTGATTCATCAATAAAAAAATTTTCCAACTGAATTTTGAGAAAAATGTTTGTTTTAGAGTTTCAGATATTTTTTTCAAGGAACTTTGAATCAGAAATTATCTTAATGTTAGTAAATTTTTTTTTTTTTTTTTTTTTTGCCTAATGTCCATTTGACTATTTAACTTTTTCAATGATTTATTGTTATGTCAACTTAAACTGGTTTTTCTTTTTTATATTTTTATTCTTGTGGTAGTAACAGAAACATAAGATCAATTATAAGTTAGTTTGATAGATTTTTCAAGGAAACTTTATGCTAAAGTTGACTATTTTTAGTATATTAATAGGGATAATTACTACTATAATATTATTTCCAAAACCTTTCATTACGATTACTCGACTATCACAATCATTCAGGACTTTTTATCATTCATTAATATCATAATCAATATTTATTACCAAAATCATTATGCATCAAAATTATTTTTATTATTTTGTAAAGTATTTAATCTTCTGATACTGTTTAACTTTTCTAATACTTTTTGCATTTCATCTTACAGAATAGGAAGAGATTGTTTCTATTTCTTACATTTCATCTTACAGAATAGGAAAAGATTGTTTCATGAGCAATAAGTATTTGAAAAAAATTTTTTTCTTTATTTCTTGTAACAGTATTTGTATTTCAATTGCTTAAAGATTTAAAGTAAACTAAGTCACTAAAATAAGGCGCTGATTCGAAAGTATAAAACTTTAAAAAGATGAATTAAAGTGTCTGTAAGCACAGTTAATGACTTTAGATACACATTATTCCTAACCTGATTTTTAAACCATTTAGCAATCCTTACTTAATTCAAAATAGTTATGGAGGAAAGGGTGTCAGAAATCAAAATACTTTATGAAATTTGGTATGATTCTCGATTTTAAAAGCCATTAGTGATTTTTAAAAAATAAAAACCAAAATGGATAAAAGTTTTTTATCCAAATTGGTTTCTTTCGGTTTCACAATCAAGCACATAACTTATTCCTTCCCCTAAATTTCACAATTTCAAAAACATACTCCAAAAAATATTTTACTTAATTTCTCTTTTAATATTTTACTTAAACTGTCCAATTAAGATTTCATGATGTTAATTAAACAGCATGCCCCTAGTGCTGGAATGGAAGACAGTTAAATAGATAGCAATAAATTGACTTTTAAATATCCAGAAGAATTGGGCAGACAGCCATTAGTTCTTCTAGTCTTTCTCACCCTCTAATAATCTTACATTCAAATGAAGAACAGCAAATTCTAGAATTTATATCTTTGAGTATGATAAGATTCTGCTTCCATAACAAGAAAAAGATATCTTTCCAAGAACTATGTTGTAGCTGAAGAGAAGGATAGAATTTGCAAATTAAAATAAAATGTAGAAAAAGGAAAGAGTATTTGAAAAGCAAATGGCTTAAAAAAGGAATCCCATGGAAGTTCTTCTGGTTATGTAGGTGATAAAAATTTTTGGAAACAATTCTTTTTGAAAACTTTGGTAAAAATTAACAAGTAATCTCAAGAATATTAAGTAGATTCAACTAGTACATTCTGTGGTCATAAGTGCTAGAGGAAAACTTTAGAAAACAAAACACCAAAATGAATTGAAGTTTTTAGTAAAGAAATGCATTAAATCTTTCCTATGCCTAGTCCCTACTGTTGCAAAGTATCTGAATTTCTATAATCTGATCTTATCTCCAGTCTTCATTTTTTTATAATGTCTGAGATCCAGTCTATAAAAAGATATCTTAGTTTATAAACAGTTTTGCAATTCTAAAGACTTAGTTTTAAGTATTTCAGATCTTTATGAGTCTCAATCAACTTATGTAAATGCAAAGTTGAAGTGAAAAGCACAAAATTAACCTTTACTTTTCCTACATGATTTCATCTAGATGATTTCATAATTTGGTTAAATAAATCTATTATTAAAATTATTGGTTGTTTCAATAGAGGTTATTGTATAGTAATAAATATAAGATAACAATAAATGTTTTTGTATAATAACAGATAACATACACTATTTAGTAATTAATTGAAAATTTTTATTTACAAAACAATACTTCATTATACAATTGATTAATCTAAGAATGGTTGATATAATTTCAATGTTTTATTGAAAATACTCATCAATTTTTTAAGAATGATAGTCTGATACATTAAAACTTGCCACTAACTGAAAAATCATGTTTAAAATGGATATTAAATAATATTTTAGGTAAATGTTACAAGTGTTTAAAATTTTAAATTCTTAACTGAAAATAGTTTTTTTTTTAAAGTAAACAAAATTATACAATAAAGCTACAAATCTAGAATTTTGTCAGGTACATGTATTTTTAAAGCATATCTTTTTTTTTTAAATTTGTTTTAATGATTTTTAAAACTAAAATAAATTGTTAATTTTTAGTGACCTCAGGACCCAATGAGAAAGCAATTTTTTTCATGATCAACCCCTAAAAAAATTTGTTTCTAACTTGTTGCTGTATGCAAAGATACTTGCTTGCTCTATTCTCAACCAAGTTGAAGCATGGTGCTACTACTAATTCATTAATTCAATAACCAGCCATTATTAATTTAAAATAATAAGAATAATAGGTCTTTATACTGTTATCAAACGTTTTGTTACAGAATAAAATAAGAGTTAAAGTTTTTTTAACCTAGTTTTTTTATTACAGTTAAATTTATATCTTCAACATCAAGTCAAATGTTTATAGCATTTTTTTCTTGTCATACCAGACCTGCTTGTAAGAAAAATGACTTCTACATGGAAACATGTTCCTCAGTTCTATTTCACTTTTAAAACATGTATTGTGAAGATCTTTTTTAAAGTTAACAGAAAAATCATTTTTGCAATACAATTTATTATTGATTTATTCTCTACAATTCATTACAAAATATTACAGCTAAGTGACTATAAAACTCTAGCTAGCAAACTTATAACATTAGATTTTACTGCAATAATGAAGTATGTTCTTTATTGTTTTATTTCACTTTCTTTACTTTGAGAGAGAAAAAAAAAACTCTTACAGCATAGAATTTATTTCCTTTGCAGTTTGTTGTCAAAAAGTACTTGCATTCAAAGTGTGTTGCATATGTTGTATACAAAAGGCTTTAATAGTCAAAATCACCTTTAAAGCAAATGATCTTCTACCATCTATTCTTTAAGAAATCAATTCTCTGAAAGCTATCTGTTCTAGGAGATGAAAAATCAGTCTATCTCCTGTTTCAGCTTATGTTCATTATGAAGTTTCTAGTTTTTTATGAAGTTGTCTCAATCTGTAAGAGATAAAAGCTTCCCATTCTAGCTCCATTAGCTTCTGTAAGATTTTCTTTGTCACTTGTGGTCTATTGTTGTTGTGGAGCAGAAGGGCTCTCTTTTAGTTTGGCAGTGCTGTGTGAGATTTTAGCAAATATTTACACAGTAATAGATAAGCAAAGTAACTGTAGTTGTTTTCCTGCTTCACATTACCTCATGGCAAACCACTCCAAAAATAAGTCTTAGTTTTGAGCACCTTCTGAACTGGTTTATCTGGGTCAAGCAAGCAATATCCTTAAGGAGGATTAGGGTATATTTTTTTCATCCTATGAACTAGACTAAACTCAACTTACGTTCAATTCTTAGTCAAACTGAAAAGTAAGCAATGGTGAATTTGGTCAACAAACACATTTGCCAAAGTTGATCATGAAATTGATACAAAATGTTTTGTTCTCTTGCCTTATAAAGCATCATGAAAAATATAGAAATTGCAAGTAATGCACTCAATTAAATTAAGGAATGTTCTGGAATGTGCACAGAACTTGTTTTCATTGAACACCATTCAGTTGAAGTTTGATCAAATTTAAGTAACCAAATTTCCATATAGTTTTTGATTGACCTAATACAGTAGTATTGTCACTCAAGCTAGGCATTTGGGTTGTTATTCAACATGTGAATACTTCACACCTGTGACCATTGATGCCATTTCAACTGCCTTAAGAATATCAAAATACAATGCCATTTCAAAAAAAATTTATCAGTGAAATGTTCAAGTATCTTTGCTTCAATATTTAGTTTTAATATGCTTCATAGTATTAGAAAAAAAAAAAACCTTTAAAAGAAAAACCTTTTTACTAAAAATTTAATTAGACATTGTTGCTGCAAATTACTTCTAAATTATACGGTCAGTCACAAGCTAGGTGAGCCTACTTCTATGATTTTGTAATAACCTGACATTTTATTTTTTCTTTAGCCACTAAAGAAATTTGGATTAAGTTTATTAAAGTAGAGCTCTATTCATTTTAAGCAGAAACTGTTTTTGGTGTGACAAGTTTATATTCATTCAATTGTTGTTTTTAAGAAACTGATTTAATGGAATAGTAATTCTGTGAAATGTCTTAAAGGGTTGAAACAAAAAATGTAAGGTATGTAAATGTAAAAATCATTTTAAATTCAATTTATTTCAAATGACTGGTTTAGAAGTTTTTACTTAATTTGTTGTTATTAATTATTTACAGAAAAAAAAAATGCTGATGCTAAAATATTACTAACAAAATATTTAAAATTATGTTAACAAAATTATTTTTAAAAAATGTTTTAAGAGGTTTTCTTTAGAATTATGGTATTTGTATAAATTCTTAACTCGTTAGAAAATGTTTAAACATTTCATATATAAGATTTTAAACTCATTTAGAAATGATTCTTAACACTGCTTTGATTTTAAAAAATTAAGAAAGAAATAGGCATATTTGGATATGGTTGTGCAAAAATGATCCAATCCACACAGAAATAGTTTTGAGAAATCCAAGATTTTAAATTTCTTATTTAAGATTCCTCACTTACAGATTTAAGTATAATTTTCTACTTCACATATTTTGTATAATTTTTGCAATACCATAAATGGATTCATTTCATATCTACATCCCAGTTAGTTAAATATCTAGGCAATGAGAGCTCAATGTCTCAGAAATAACACAATGTATAGGTTGTTCAAAAAGTTGAACAGTTGATAGTTTAATCAATAATTAATAGATGGCTGTAACTATTCTAGCTCTTGACTATTGAAACGGTTAATTTTTTTAAAAATGGTATCATTTTTTTGATTAAAGACTTCAACATACATACTCATGCATCTAATTTTTTTTTAAATGATGTGCAGAGGCATGGATGCACTTTTGTTTCATGCTCAATGCAATTTTTTTATGATAGGACTGCTAGTTTTTTTCTTTTTATATAGAGATTTCTTTATGAGCAGGCCTTAAGTTAATTATTTTGCAAGTGCTAGTTATTGCAAAACTTATATACTCTGATACTTCTTTGGTATTTATGGTAGTATTTTCTGCATATTATTTAGACTTCTGCTTTAAGTAATTTATTGTAAACATATAGCAGTATTTGTTAATGCATCAATTTCTTTCACTAGCTACAGCCTTATTATTGAAATGGAACTTTTTTATTTCTTTACTTGATTGAACATGTATTTTATTTAACGATTGACAAAAAGCTTGTTGATTTACTAAACTAAAAAATAATAAATGTTAAAAGTATTTAATTTGTCAATGTTTATTTATTGCATATATAAAAATTGCATCAACTGTCAAAATACTAGCTGTGTAACAATTTTTTTTTGGTTTAGCAAAAACATTGATTTTGTACTTTTTTAGTATTAAAGTAATTAAATTAAATCTAAATCTTGCTCTTAGTGATTCAAGTGTTGCAGATCAAGAGGAGCAAGAAGTTGAAATAGAAGATTCTGATAATGAAGAAGTTAAAGGAAAAAATAAAGCTGTCAGCAAAGGTCAGTTGTTTAAATCAAATTATTGTTGACACAAGGGAATTGATTTATTTATGTTTTCAAAAAATTATAATTAAAAAAACTTAAATGGTTTATTTAAAAAAAGATTTTTCTTAAAAAAGTACCTTTACCTTTTCTTTCTAATACAATAAAAGTACAACTAAATTTTTTTCTAATGTATATTGCATGAAAGTGTCCTTTTGAAGCTTTGTTAAAAAGTAATTTTTTTTTATTATCAGTAATTTTCTTTAATAAAATATTCTACATATTCAGTAAAAGTTACGAAAATATAATTTTATTTTTTAAGATTTTTTTAAGATTAAGAATTTGCTTTGCAATATCTAAATTAACTTAAATATTATTTTAAATATAACATAAAAGTGAAGAAGAATAGTTTTTACTAATTCATTAATTTAAAAAAGGCTTCCTTTTTTTAAAGAAAGGATTTGTTTTTTTGTTTGTTTTTTTTTCATTATGAATACTATCTTGATTAAATTTACAATACTAATTAATATGCATGCTGTATTTGAAAAATGTTTGTTCTTTACTTGTGACTATTCTAGTCAATTAAATTATACAAAAAAAAATGTTTTTCTTGAAAATATTAACACTTATTACTCAGAAAGTTTCTCTATGACTCCCTGATACTACCCATAAAATCTCAGATTAATTGATTACTATTTTTAAAAAGTTGTACTCATTAGGAAGTTGATGAAATGCATGTTATTTATGCCTTATCTTGTAATATATTCTGGTAAACCAGGAAAGAAGATACGTACTACAAAGCAGTTAGATGATTGAATACTTTGCAGTTTGTGTGCTGTCAGATCAATGATTATTTAAGTATTACTGACCATCATGACTGGTTTAGAAACTTGACTTCAAGACCATTCATCAGTGCAGCAAGATATAAAAACTCTAGTCTTCTAGTGGGTAGTCCATATGATAGTGCTCTCTGATGAATAATTTGTAAATCTTTGTTGTGGCTATCAGTAGTTATCCTTGCTTGATCTCTTAATGGGTTTTGAATGATTTGATGAAGAGGATCTCAAATGCACTCATGGAGTTTTTAAAGTGTCTACATTATGAATTTCCACTACAGTCAAATAAAGCGAAAGTTTCCATTCCCAATATATCATAGATGTAGAAAACTTTAGTTGGTTTCTACTTTTTCAGCAACTCAACAATTTAGATATACTGGTTTTGCTGATTGGTAGTACTCTAAAACACTTTCAACATTTTCTTAGGTATGCATCTTTCTGTTTTTATGCTCTTGTAACCAAAAAGATCAAATGAAATTGAGGATTTTTTTTAGAAATAAAAATAGAAAAACAAGATATTTCATTTTTAAATTTCAATTAAAGTTATAAAAGATCATAATTTTCTAATACTTTTCCCAAATCTGCAACAGAATACAATAAAATTGCTTTCATTTTTTTAAAAATCATGAAAATAAGGTAGCTTTGTACAGACATAGTTGAACAATTTTAAAGAACTTCACTGTCCTTGAGAGAACTCTAAATGTTAATAAATTAAGATGATGTCTGTTACATTTTAAATCATGTCAAAAGAGAAAGTTGCTGAGTTGTGAGAGTTAACTATTTGAAGAAAAAATATTTAATGGAACCAAATGCTAAGTAAGTTTTATAACTGAGCTTTTAATTACAAGTTTGCTTTGATTACTTTTTTAACACAATTTTTGTTCCACATGTTCTTACACTTATTCAATTTAATTTTTATTTATATTGATTAAAACCTTTTTTTTAAATTTGTTTTGATATTTATGACGTCATTGACTATTTCTAGTCTGTTTTAATCACCTGAATGCTATATATTATAGGCTTAATCAGCCTATTGCTAATTATCTTTTATGCTTAGTTGAGATTTATTTCAAGACTAATGGTTTCTCAGCAGTTTATGAAATATTTATGTTTCTGTATGTTAAACTTTTTAATTTACTTAACGCTATTAATAATTTTAGCTGTAAGTAACAGTTCCATTAGCAGTAGTGAAAGTAGTGATGATGGTGAAGTGAAGCGACCAACAAAAAAAGACAATAGAGTAAGAATTATTTTTGAGTGGTGTTTTTAGAAGAAAGAAAAGTTTAAATTAAAAAAGAAATAATTTTTTGAAATTATTTAAAATATTTAATGAATCTTTTAGGTGTGGGAAGAAAATCCTGATATATATGGCATACGTAGATCAAGTCGGCAAAAAAAAGAACCACAACGTCTAAATATAATGGTTTGTTATCTTTGTACTTGTGCATTTATTATGTTCAAAATGGTTTGAGGTTGTAATTTGTTTATCAATTTTGATAAGTTACAATATGAAAGTTGATGAAGAAATTTATTAGACTAATTATTGTTTGGGTGTAAATACAACAATGTGATAATTAAAAAATGGTATCAAATGGACTTAAAATTTCTTAAATTTTGCTACCAACTAGAAAATTGGTAAAATATATTTAAAAATGCAATACCACTGATGATAAAATTTAAAAGCCACTTTCAAGAAAAACTTCAACCAATATCGATCTTCAAATTTTTTAAATGTTTAAAAAAGATTCTTTTTTAACTTCTCATAAAAAAAAAAAAAAAAAAAAAAAAAAGTTGAAGAATTGTATCACATAATTATGTCAGCCCCAACCATTCGTCAACACTTACATGAAGCTGGCCTTTGAGACAAGAAGAAACCCCTTGTTTCAAAACAAAATTAGCTAAAGTGGTTAAGGTTTGCAAAAATGCTCCAAATTAAAAATGTTTTCTTTTGGAAAAATGTTTTATGGACTGGTGAATCCAAGTTTAATTATTTCCAGTCTGATGGGAAGTATATGTAAGCCATCTTACAAAGCAAGAATTATGTTAGGCATCCTACAAAGCAAGGTGGGGTTAATATAAAGATTTGGGTATCTATGTCCTGGCATGGTATCTGTCTGTTGGTCAAAATTGACTTAAATCTGGATTAATACAAATAAAAAGATATAATATAAAACATAATAGAGCTGTATGCTGATGGTTATCTACCTGTTACTTGGATTTTAATACAGAACAATTACCCAAAGCATACCGCAAGATCTGTAAAATCTTGGCTTGAGGAAAATAAAACTAATGTTCTAGAATAACCACCTCAAAGTCTCAATCTGAATCCAATCAAGAACTTATGGTATGAAATTGGAGTGGCTTTATGAATTAAACAAACCTCTAATTTTAATGAGTTTTGAGTAGAGCAAAAAACATTCTAAATGGTAATTGCTCCACTTTATCCTCAAGTGACAAATCAAATTCTTTTCTTTTCTAAATGTATTAACAATATTTGGCTGAAGATCATCATTTCTTACAGGTGATCTACCAAGCATTCGTACTAATTTTTAATTTTTGCCACAGGTTCTTGATGTTCATTTGTCAATAATATGGTACCAAACTTTCAGTAAATATTTGAATATTTTGAACAAGTTTGGTCAGATTTTCATCTTCTTTGATGTCTTTATCATCATTATAATTAACAGCTTTAATAGTATCACCAGCTTAATTGACAAAACTATTGTTTAGCTTTGATACATCAATAATTTAGATAAAATTACTCATTTGTTTTTTTTTTTGTTTTTTAAAGTTTTACATAGAGTTTTAGTAAGATTTCATATAAATCACATAAAATTTCTTAACTAGTTTTTTTGACAGTTACTGTATATGTCTGTCTAAAATCTGCTTCTATGGTACAATTTGGCAGTCTATAAAATTACTGGACATAAGGACAAGTTCTTCCCCAAAGGCTTTAAATTGTTGAGATTTCAATATTCAAGTTGTTGCATATGACAAAATTGAAAGTTCTGAAAACGCAATTTAAGTTTAATGTTCTTTAGAAACTTTAGTTTCAGTTACTTTCAAAATAATTTTAAAATGTTAACTGTGATTTTTACTAAATTTGCTTTTTTTTCCACATATTTTCTGGGGTTTAAGATAAGTAAAAGCATTTAAAAAAAGAATGGCTAATGATTATAGTTTATACTTTGATTTTCAGATTAATAATTGTACAAATCTTAAAATTTTTTAATTTGGTCAATTCAAAAAATTCTTCTTATTAAAAATGCTAAACCATACCAAGTTCCAAGTTATTTTTATTTTAAAATTTTATGTATTTATATTTTGTTTGTATTACATAACAATTCTTCACCAACATTAAAATCATTGAAACTAAATTGAAAAGCTTTTATCTATAGGCCAGAGGGGGGTGAAAAGATCTTTTGAATAAAGTACCATATATAGCAAAGTACATGCAGTATTAGTTATATTATTTGTCATTATCTTTAAGTAAATGCTTTAACATAATTCTCAATTTGATATTTTTACACCCTAAAATCATTGAGTTAATGTACTGGTGGTACTTGATAAAATTAAATAATCTTTTAGTCTGATGACAGTGGAACAGACAGTGGCGGGAAGAAGAAAAAGAAAAAAAGTAATAAGAAGACAGACAAGTAATCCAAATAACTATTTTGTTATTGTTTCTCATAACTCTAAAGTGTGGGTTAAACAACTATAAAAAAAAATTATAAAATTCTTATAAAGAACGTTAGAAGACTAATTTTTTTCTGTTAATTAAAATGCAAATTTGCAAAGTAAATATTTTTAAAAAGCAATTTTTGAAAATGTATTGAAGCTCCTCAACTTAATTAATTATTCAAAATACAATTTTTGTTGGTAAATTTAATTGTTGATATTTATGTTATAGCTGGATTCCAACATTGAGTGATAGTGAAAGTGATGAGTCAGACTCAAGCTATGAGGTTCCTCAAAGAAGTGCACAAAATAAACGAAGTAATGCTCCACTAAGACAAAAAACTAAACGTGTCCAGTATGCATCTTCTGATTCTGAAGACTATAGCAAAAACAAAGTTAAAAGTGGGAGAGGATTTAAAAAGCCTAATGCTCGAGTTTCATCAAATAAAGTGAGGTAAGTTATCTTACCTTATAGCAAAAATCTTTTAATAAATTTAGTAGTATTTTAAATTAGCATAAAAACTTACATAACTAAATGTAAATTTTAATAACATGATGGCTTAGGTTACAAAAACCTTTAAAGGTTTTTTCTCAGTTCAAAAAGAAAGAACATTATGAAACATAAAATTGCACTTTATTTCATTGATATAAATTAAATTGAATAAACAGTTATCGTTTTTTATAATAATAAAAAATCTGTTATCAATTTTCAGTTCACTTATACTTCTCATAAGCATCATCAAACAATTCCCAAATAAATTGTCCACTTCTACCTAGAGCAGCTCCTGTTTCTGCTACCACAAGTTTATTCTGTGCATTTAAAGTTAAACATTGAGGTTGACCATCATATACTGAACGATAGCTCTCATAAAAGTTGTAAAAGTCAGGTGTAATAGATTCAAGAAAAACACAATGTTGCCCTTCATCAGGTGTTGTGTATATCTGGCCAGATTGTGTATTCACTGCAAGATACAAACACGCTTTTGTTCCCCAAAATGCAAGCATGTCTGAGCCGATTGATAATACTTGTAGGTCAGCATATGGATTTTTGGGGTCTTTTGTTCCATGAACACCATTCTTGTCTATTGCTAAGTACATACCTATAATATAATTAATCATGAAAACCAAACAATTGTAATGAAAGTTTAAAATCAGAAATGTCTTCATTTTATGAATTTTTAAAAGGGTTTTTTAGTATTTCAAGATTCACTCTTTAAAAAGTTTAATGCATTCAAAATTTCTAAAAGGGTTTATACCATTTTTGCATAAAAGTCTTCGCCTCCTTGCAAAACGAAGTAACTGAAATTTGATCAATTTTTCTGATTTCTCTTTCTTGGTATTTGTAATATTTTCCATGAAAAATGTATGTTTTGGTTCAAAGCTTCTCGTTAAAGGGATCTGAAAAATTTTAAAAATATAAATATTTTAAAACCAAATTAAAGTTCAAAGAATTCATTTTTAAACCTTAAACTGGCTATGGTATTTTCTGTTACTAATTCCCATTCTTACCAAATGTTAAACCCCTAATTTAATTAAAATTATCAAGTACCGACAAAACTTACCTAGCAAAGTGATGTTTTAAATTCAACATAATT